>NC_091206.1:6187671-6375515 GCF_040958095.1 Procambarus clarkii | reverse complement strand
CAAAACTCCCCTGCAGTTTTTGAAATATCCCAAATATCCTAATTTCGAGGCCTGAGCTATATTTTAGAGCCAAATTCTGGCTCTCTGCATGTATTCGCAGTTTGAAATTACGACTTTTTATACCCAACATATGCCAAGTACTGAAAGCGGCGTTTGGTCACATTTGTCCCAAACCCCCCTGCAGTTTGCAAAATATTCCAAACAACCCAATTTCGAGGCCTCAGCCATATTTTATAGCCAAATTCTGGCTCTCTGCACGTATTCGCAGTTTGACATTACGACTTTTTATACCCAACATATGCCACGTACTGAAAGCGGCAGTGAGTCACATTTTGCACAAACTCCCCTGTAGTTTTCAAAATATCACAAACATCCCAATTTCGAGGCCTGGGACATATTTTGGAGCCAAATTCTACTCCCTGCACGTATTCGCAGTTTGAAATTTCGACTTTTTTATACCCAACATATGCGAAGTACTGAAAGCGGCGTTTGGTCACATTTGTCCCAAACCCCCCAGTTGTTTTCAAAAGTATCCCAAACATCCCAATTTCGAGGCCTGAGCCATATTTTGGTCCCAAATTTTGGCTCTATGCACGTATTCGCAGTTTAAAATTACAAATTTTTATACCCAACATAGGCCAAGTCCTGATAGCGGTAGTGAGTCACATTTTGCAAAAACTCCCCTGCAGTTTTCAAAATATCCCAAATATCCTAATTTTGACGCCGTTGAGCTATATTTTGGAGCCAAATTCTGGCTCTCTGCATGTATTCGTAGTTTGAAATTACGACTTTTTATACCCAACATATGCCAAGTACTGAATGCGGCGTTTGGTCACATTTGTCCCAAACCCCCCTGCAGTTTTCAAAATATCCCAAACATCCCAATTTCGAGGCCTGAGCCATATTTTGTAGCCAAATTCTGGCTCTCTGCACATATTCGCAGTTTGATATTACGACTATTTATACCAAACATATGCCAAGTAATGAAAGCGGCAGTGTGTCACATTTTGCACAAACTCCCCTGCAGTTTTCAAAATATCCCAAACATCCCAATTTCGAGGCCTGAGCCATATTTTGGAGCCAAATTCTGGCTCTATGCACGTATTCGCAGTTTAAAATTACGAATTTTTATTCCCCACATATGCCAAGTCCTGATAGCGGCAGTGAGTCACATTTTGCACAAACTCCCGTGCAGTTTTTTAAATATCCCAAATATCCCAATTTCGAGGCCTGAGCCATATTTTGGAGCCAAATTCTGGCTCTCTGCACGTATTCGCAGCTTGAAATTACGAATTTTTATACCCATCATATGCCAAGTACTGAAAGCGGCGTTTTGTCACATTTGTCCCAAACCTCCCTGCGGTTTTTCAAAATATCCCAAATATCGCAATTTCGAGCTCTGAGCCATATTTTGGAGCCAAATTCTGACTCCCTGCACGTATTCGCAGTATGATATTACGACTTTTTATACCCAACATATGCCAAGTACTGAAAGCGGCAGAGTCACATTTTGCACAAACTCCCCTGCAGTTTTCAAAATATCCCAAACATCCCAATTTCGAGGCCTGAGCCATATTTTGCAGCCAAATTCTGGCTCTCTTCA
Organism: Procambarus clarkii; assembly: GCF_040958095.1. NCBI lineage: Eukaryota > Metazoa > Arthropoda > Malacostraca > Decapoda > Cambaridae > Procambarus > Procambarus clarkii. The sequence goes on along the minus strand of NC_091206.1, from coordinate 6,373,912 downwards.
AGTATTCGCAGTTTGAAATTACGACTTTTTTATACCCAACATATGCCAAGTAATGAAAGCGGCGTTTGGTCACATTTGTCCCAAACCCCCCTGCAGATTTCAAAATATCCCAAACATCCCCATTTCGAGGCCTGAGCCATATTTTTGTGCCAAATTCTGGCTCTCTGCAAGTATTCGCATTTGAAATTACGACTTTTTATACCCAACATATGCCAAGTACTGAAAGCAGCGTTTGGTCACATTTGTCCCAAACCTCCCTCAGTTTTCAAAATATCCCAAATATCCAAATTTCCAGGCATGAGCCATATTATGGACCCAAATTCTGGCTCTCTGAACGTATTCGCTGTTTGAAATTACGACTTTTTTATACCCAACATATGACAAGTAATGAAAGCGGCGTTTGGTCACATTGTCCCAAACCCCCCTGCAGTTTGCAAAATATTCCAAACAACCCAATTTCGAGGCCTGAGCTATATTTTGGAGCCAAATTCTGGCTCTCTGCACGTATTCGCAGTTTGAAATTACATCTTTTTATACCCAACATGTACCAAGTACTGAAAGCGGCGTTTGGTCACATTTGTCCCAAACCCCCCTGCAGTTTGCAAAATATTCCAAACAACCCAATTTCGAGGCCTGAGCCATATTTTTGTGCCAAATTCTGGCTCTCTGCACGTGTTCGCAGTTTGAAATTACATCTTTTTTATACCCAACATGTACCAAGTACTGAAATCGGCGTTTGGTCACATTTGTCCCAAACCTCCCTCAGTTTTCAAAATATCCCAATTTCGAGGCCTGAGCCATATTTTGGAGCCAAATTCTGGCTCTTGGCACGTATTCGCGGTTTGACATTACGAGTTTTTATAACCAACATATGCGAAGTACTGAAAGCGGCAGTGAGTCACATTTTGCACAAACTCCCCTGCAGTTTTTGAAATATCCCAAATATCCCAATTTCGAGGCCTGAGCCATATTTTGGAGCCAAACTCTGGCTCTTTGCAAGTATTCGCAGTTTGAAATTTCGACTTTTTATACCCAACATATGCCAAGTACTGAAAACGGCGTTTGGTCACATTTGTACCAAACCTCCCTGCTGTTTTCAAAATATCCCAAATATCCCTATTTCGAGGCCTGAGCCATATTTTGGAGCCAAATTCTGGCTCTCTGCACATATTCGCTGTTTGATATTACGACTTTTTATACCCAACATATGCATAGTACTGAAAGCGGCAGTGAGTCACATTTTGCGCAAACTCCGCTGCAGTTTTCAAAATATCCCAAACATCCAAATTTCGAGGCCTGAGCCATATTTTGAAGCCAAATTCTGGCTCTCTGCACGTATTCGCAGTTTGAAATTACGACTTTTTAATACCCAATATATGAGAAGAACTGAAAGCGGCGTTTGGTCACATTTGTCCTAAACCCCCCTGCACTTTTCAAAATATCCAAAACATCCCAATTTCGAGGCCTAAGCCATATTTTGGAGCCAAATTCTGGCTCTATGCACGTATTCGCAGATTAAAATTACTACTTTTTATACCCAACATATGCCAAGTCCTGATAGCGGCATTGAGTCACATTTTGCACAAACCCCCCTGCAGTTTTCAAAATATCCTAAATATCCCAATTTCGAGGCCTGATCCATATTTTGGAGCCCAATTCTGGCTCTCTGCACGTATTCGCAGTTTGAAATTGCGATTTTTTTATACCCAACATATTCCAAGTACTGAAAGACGCGTTTGGTCACATTTGGCCCAAATACCCCTGCACTTTTCAAAATATCCCAAACATCTCAATTTCGAGGCCTGAGCCATATTTTCGAGCCAAATTCTATGTCTCTGCACGTATTCGCTGTTTAGGATTATGACTTTTTATACGCAACATATGCCAAGTACTGAAAGCGGTGTTTGGTCACATTTGTCCCAAACCTCCCTCAGTTATCAAAATATCCCAAATATCCAAATTTCGAGGCATGAGCCATATTTTGGACCAAATTCTGGCTCTCTGAACGTATTCGCAGTTTGAAATTACGACTTTTTTATTCCCAACATATGCCAAGTAATTAAAGCGGCGTTTGGTCACATTTGTCCCAAACCCCCCTGCAGATTTCAAAATATCCCAAACATCCCAATTTCGAGGCCTGAGCCATATTTCTGTGCCAAATTCTGGCTCTCTGCACGTATTCGCAGTTTGAAATTACGACTTTTTATACCCAACATATGCCAAGTACTGAAAGCGGCGTTTGGTCACATTTGTCCCAAACCTCCCTCAGTTTTCAAAATATCCCAAATATCCAAATTTCGAGGCATGAGCCATATTTTGGACCCAAATTCTGGCTCTCTGAACGTATTCGTTGTTTGAAATTAAGACTTTTTTATACCCAACATATGCCAAGTAATGAAAGTGGCGTTTGGTCACATTTGTCCCAAACCCCCCTGCAGATTTCAAAATATCCCAAACATCCCAATTTCGAGGCCTGAGCCATATTTTTGTGCCAAATTCTGGCTCTCTGCACGTATTCGCAGTTTGAAATTACGACTTTTTTATACCCAACATATGCCAAGTAATGAAAGCGGAGTTTGGTCACATTTGTCCCAAACGCCCCCTGCAAAATTTCAAAATATCCCAAACATCCCAATTTCGAGGCCTGAGCCATATTTTTGTGCCAAATTCTGGCTCTCTGCGCGCATTCGCAGTTTGAAATTACGACTTTTCTATACCCAACATTTGCCAAGTAATGAAAGCAGCGTTTGGCCACATTTGTCCCAAACCTCCCTGCAGTTTTCAAAATATCCCAATTATCCCAATTTCGAGGCCTGAGCCATATTTTGGAGCCAAATTCTGGCTCTTTGCACGTATTCGCTGTTTGAAAATACGACTTTTTATACCCAACATATGCCAATTACTGAAAGCGGCAGTGAGTCACATTTTGCACAAACTCCCCTGCAGTTTTCAAAATATCCCAAACATCCCAATTTTGAGGCCTGAGCCATATTTTGGAGCCAAATTCTGGCTCTCTCCACGTACTCTTGTTTGAAATAACGACTTTTTTATACCCAACATATGCGAAGTACTGAAAGCGGTGTTTGGTCACATTTGTCCCAAACCCTCCTGCAGTTTGCAAAATATTCCAAACAACCCAATTTCGAGGCCTGAGCCATATTTTGGAGCCAAATTCTAGCTCTCTGCACGTATTCACAGTTTGACATTACGACTTTTATACCCAACATATGCCAAGTACTGAAAACGAAGTGAGTCACATTTTGCACAAACTCCCCTGCAGTTTTCAAAATATCCCAAACATCCCAATTTCAAGGCCTGAGCCATATTTTGGAGCCAAATTCTGGCTCTATGCACGTATTCGCAGTTTAAAATTATGATTTTTATACCCAACATATGCCAAGTCCTGATAGCGGCAGTGAGTCACATTTTGCACAAACTCCCCTCCAGTTTTCAAAATATCCCAAACATCCCAATTTCAAAGCCTGAGCCATATTTTGGTACCAAATTCTGGCTCTATGCACGTATTCGCAGTTTAAAATTACGACTTTTTATACCCAACATATGCCAAGTACTGAATGTGGCGTTTGGTCACATTTGTCCCAAACCCCCCTGCAGTTTTCAAAATATCCCAAACATCCCAATTTCGAGGCCTGAGCCATATTTTGTAGCCAAATTCTGGCTCTCTGCACATATTCGCAGTTTGATATTACGACTATTTATACCAAACATATGCCAAGTAATGAAAGCGGCAGTGTGTCACATTTTGCACAAACTCCCCTGCAGTTTTCAAAATATCCCAACATCCCAATTTCGAGGCCTGAGCCATATTTTGGAGCCAAATTCTGGCTCCATGCACGTATTCGCAGTTTAAAATTACGAATTTTTATTCCCCACATATGCCAAGTCCTGATAGCGGCAGTGAGTCACATTTTGCACAAACTCCCGTGCAGTTTTTTAAATATCCCAAATATCCCAATTTCGAGGCCTGAGCCATATTTTGGAGCCAAATTCTCTCTCTCTGCACGTATTCGCAGCTTGAAATTCCGAATTTTTATACCCATCATATGCCAAGTACTGAAAGCGGCGTTTTGTCACATTTGTCCCAAACCTCCCTGCGGTTTTCAAAATATCCCAAATATCGCAATTTCGAGCTCTGAGCCATATTTTGGAGCCAAATTCTGACTCCCTGCACGTATTCGCAGTATGATATTACGACTTTTTATACCCAACATATGCCAAGTACTGAAAGCGGCAGAGTCACATTTTGCACAAACTCCCCTGCAGTTTTCAAAATGTCCTAAACATCCCAATTTCGAGGCCTAAGCCATGTTTTGGAGCCAAATTCTGGTTCTCTGCACGTATTCGCAGTTTGAAATAACGACTTTTTTATACCCAACATATGCCAAGTACTGAAAGCGGCGTTTGGTCACATTTGTCCCAAACCCGCCTGCAGTTTTCAAAATATCCCAAACATCCCAATTTCAAGGCCTGAGTCATATTTTAGAGCCAAATTCTGGCTCTATGCACGTATTCGCAGTTTAAAATTTCGACTTTTTATACCCAACATATGCCAAGTCCTGAAAGCGGCGTTTAGTCACATTTGTCCCAAACCCCCCTGCAGTTTTCAAAATATCCCAAACATCCCAATTTCGAGGCCTGAGCCATATTTTGGAGCCAAATTCTGGCTCTCTTCAAGTATTCGCAGTTTGAAATTACGACTATTTATACCAAACATATGCCAAGTAATGAAAGCGGCAGTGTGTCACATTTTGCACAAACTCCCCTGCAGTTTTCAAAATATCCCAAACATCCCCAATTTCGAGGCCTGAGCCATATTTTGCAGCCAAATTCTGGCTCTCTTCAAGTATTCGCAGTTTGAAATTACGACTTTTTTATACCCAACATATGCCAGGTAATGAAAGCGGCGTTTGGTCACATTTGTCCCAAACTCCCCTGCAGATTTCAAAATATCCCAAACATCCCCATTTCGAGGCCTGAGCCATATTTTTGTGCCAAATTCTGGCTCTCTGCAAGTATTCGCATTTGAAATTACGACTTTTTATACCCAACATATGCCAAGTACTGAAAGCAGCGTTTGGTCACATTTGTCCCAAACCTCCCTCAGTTTTCAAAATATCCCAAATATCCAAATTTCCAGGCATGAGCCATATTATGGACCTAAATTCTGGCTCTGAACGTATTCGCTGTTTGAAATTACGACTTTTTTATACCCAACATATGACAAGTAATGAAAGCGGCGTTTGGTCACATTTGTCCCAAACCCCCCTGCAGTTTGCAAAATATTCCAAACAACCCAATTTCGAGGCCTGAGCTATATTTTGGAGCCAAATTCTGGCTCTCTGCACGTATTCGCAGTTTGAAATTACGTCTTTTTTATACCCAACATGTACCAAGTACTGAAAGCGGCGTTTGGTCACATTTGTCCCAAACCCCCCTGCAGTTTGCAAAATATTCCAAACAACCCAATTTCGAGGCCTGAGCCATATTTTTGTGCCAAATTCTGGCTCTCTGCACGTATTCGCAGTTTGAAATTACATCTTTTTTATACCCAACATGTACCAAGTACTGAAATCGGCGTTTGGTCACATTTGTCCCAAACCTCCCTCAGTTTTCAAAATATCCCAATTTCGAGGCCTGAGCCATATTTTGGAGCCAAATTCTGGCTCTTGGCACGTATTCGCGGTTTGACATTACGAGTTTTTATACCCAACATATGCCAAGTACTGAAAGCGCAGTGAGTCACATTTTGCACAAACTCCCCTGCAGTTTTTGAAATATCCCAAATATCCCAATTTCGAGGCCTGAGCCATATTTTGGAGCCAAACTCTGGCTCTTTGCAAGTATTCGCAGTTTGAAATTTCGACTTTTTTATACCCAACATATGCCAAGTACTGAAAACGGCGTTTGGTCACATTTGTACCAAACCTCCCTGCTGTTTTCAAAATATCCCAAATATCCCTATTTCGAGGCCTGAGCCATATTTTGGAGCCAAATTCTGGCTCTCTGCACGTATTCGCTGTTTGATATTACGACTTTTATACCCAACATATGCCAAGTACTGAAAGCGGCAGTGAGTCACATTTTGCGCAAACTCCGCTGCAGTTTTCAAAATATCCCAAACATCCAAATTTCGAGGCCTGAGCCATATTTTGAAGCCAAATTCTGGCTCTCTGCACGTATTCGCAGTTTGAAATTACGACTTTTTAATACCCAATATATGAGAAGAACTGAAAGCGGCGTTTGGTCACATTTGTCCTAAACCCCCCTGCACTTTTCAAAATATCCAAAACATCCCAATTTCGAGGCCTGAGCCATATTTTGGAGCCAAATTCTGGCTCTATGCACGTATTCGCAGATTAAAATTACTACTTTTTATACCCAACATATGCCAAGTCCTGATAGCGGCATTGAGTCACATTTTGCACAAACCCCCCTGCAGTTTTCAAATAATCCTAAATATCCCAATTTCGAGGCCTGAGCCATATTTTGGAGCCCAATTCTGGCTCTCTGCACGTATTCGCAGTTTGAAATTGCGATTTTTTTATACCCAACATATTGCAAGTACTGAAAGACGCGTTTGGTCACATTTGTCCCAAATACCCCTGCACTTTTCAAAATATCCCAAACATCTCAATTTCGAGGCCTGAGCCATATTTTCGAGCCAAATTCTATGTCTCTGCACGTATTCGCTGTTTAGGATTATGACTTTTTATACGCAACATATGCCAAGTACTGAAAGCGGTGTTTGATCACATTTGTCCCAAACCTCCCACAGTTATCAAAATATCCCAAATATCCAAATTTCGAGGCATGAGCCATATTTTGGACCAAAATTCTGGCTCTCTGAACGTATTCGCAGTTTGAAATTACGACTTTTTTATTCCCAACATATGCCAAGTAATTAAAGCGGCGTTTGGTCACATTTGTCCCAAACCCCCCTGCAGATTTCAAAATATCCCAAACATCCCAATTTCGAGGCCTGAGCCATATTTCTGTGCCAAATTCTGGCTCTCTGCACGTATTCGCAGTTTGAAATTACGACTTTTTTATACCCAACATATGCCAAGTACTGAAAGCGGCGTTTGGTCACATTTGTCCCAAACCTCCCTCAGTTTTCAAAATATCCCAAATATCCAAATTTCGAGGCATGAGCCATATTTTGGACCCAAATTCTGGCTCTCTGAACGTATTCGTTGTTTGAAATTAAGACTTTTTTATACCCAACATATGCCAAGTAATGAAAGTGGCGTTTGGTCACATTTGTCCCAAACCCCCCTGCAGATTTCAAAATATCCCAAACATCCCAATTTCGAGGCCTGAGCCATATTTTTGTGCCAAATTCTGGCTCTCTGCACGTATTCGCAGTTTGAAATTACGACTTTTTTATACCCAACATATGCCAAGTAATGAAAGCGGCGTTTGGTCACATTTGTCCCAAACGCCCCCTGCAAAATTTCAAAATATCCCAAACATCCCAATTTTGAGGCCTGAGCCATATTTTTGTGCCAAATTCTGGCTCTCTGCGCGCATTCGCAGTTTGAAATTACGACTTTTTTATACCCAACATTTGCCAAGTAATGAAAGCAGCGTTTGGTCACATTTGTCCCAAACCTCCCTGCAGTTTTCAAAATATCCCAATTATCCCAATTTCGAGGCCTGAGCCATATTTTGGAGCCAAATTCTGGCTCTATGCACGTATTCGCAGTTTAAAATTACGACTTTTTATACCCAACATATGCCAAGTCCTGATAGCGGCAGTGAGTCACATTTTGCACAAACTCCCCTCCAGTTTTCAAAATATCCCAAACATCCCAATTTCAAAGCCTGAGCCATATTTTGGTACCAAATTCTGGCTCTATGCACGTATTCGCAGTTTAAAATTACGACTTTTTATACCCAACATATGCCAAGTCCTGATAGCCGCTGTGAGTCACATTTTGCATAAACTCCCCTGCAGTTTTCAAAATATCCCAAATATCCCAATTTCGAGGCCTGAGCAATATTTTGGAGCCAAATTCTGGCTCTCTGCACGTATTCGCAGTTTGACATTACGACTTTTAATACCCAACATATGCCAAGTACTGAAAGCGAAGTGAGTCACATTTTGCACAAACTCCCCTGCAGTTTTTACAATATCCTAAACATTCCAATTTCAAGGCCTGAGCCATATTTTGGTGCCAAATTCTGGCTCTATGCACGTATTCGCAGTTTAAAATTACGAATTTTTATACCCAACATATGCCAAGTCCTGATAGGGGCAGTGAGTCACATTTTGCGCAAACTCCCCTGCAGTTTTTGAAATATCCCAAATATCCCAATTTCGAGGCCTCAGCCATATTTTGGAGCCAAATTCTGGCTCTCTGCACGTATTCGCAGTGTCATATTACGAGTCTTTATACCCAACATATGCCAAGTAATGAAAGTGGCAGTGAATCACATTTTGCACAAACTCCCCTGCAGTTTTTGAAATATCCCAAATATCCCAATTTCGAGGCCTGAGCTATATTTTGGAGCCAAATTCTGGCTCTCTGCACGTATTCGCAGTTTAATATTAGGAATTTTTATACCCAACATATGCCAAGTCCTAATAGCGGCATTGAGTCACATTTTGCACAAACTCCCCTGCAGTTTTCAAAATATCCCAAATATCCGCATTTCGAGTCCTGAGCCATATTTTGGAGCCAAATTCTGGCTCTCTGCACGTATTCGCAGTTTGAAATTGCGACTTTTTTATACCCAACATATTCCAAGTACTGAAAGACGCGTTTGGTCACATTTTTCCCAAATACCCCCTGCACTTTTCAAAATATCCCAAACATCTCAATTTCGAGGCCTGAGCCATATTTTGGAGCCAAATTCTGGCTCTTTGCACGTATTCGCTGTTTGAAAATACGACTTTTTATACCCAACATATGCCAAGTATTGAAAGCGGCAGTGAGTCACATTTTGCACAAACTCCCCTGCAGTTTTCAAAATATCCCAAACATCCCAATTTTGAGGCCTGAGCCATATTTTGGAGCCAAATTATGTCTCTCTGCACGTACTCGCAGTTTGAAATAACGACTTTTTTATACCCAACATATGCGAAGTACTGAAAGCCGTGTTTGGTCACATTTGTCCCAAACCCCCCTGCAGTTTGCAAAATATTCCAAACTGCCCAATTTCGAGGCCTGAGCCATATTTTGGAGCCAAATTCTGGCTCTCTGCACCTATTTGCAAATTGACATTACGACTTTTTATACCCAACATATGCCAAGTACTGAAAGCGGCGTTTGGTCCCATTTGTCCCAAACCCCCCTGCAGTTTGCAAAATATTCCAAACAACTCAATTTCGAGGCCTGAGCCTTATTTTGGAGCCAAATTCTGGCTCTCTGCACTGTGACGATAATCTCCTTCAAGAGATTGAGCCTGCTCTTCCCTCCAAAATTACGTCTTCACAATTATATAAAAAGACTATGGAAGAAATGTCCAACAACGACAACAACACCAGCACCAGCAAGGCTTGCCAGGGTGAGCAGAAACGTATGCAACCAGCCACCTGTTCGAACTCCAACCACCAAACTACCCGTTGATCGCTACGACTCCGCTGATTGGTCGCCGGTCTGGCTGCACCTGCACTCGCCCCCCAATACTACCTGATGTCTGGGGTCGCCCCAACATCAGTCCTCAGAATGTTCCGTGCTTTCGTAGCCAGCACTCCTCCCAGCTAGACTCTAGAGTGTACTGAGAGAGGTGGTGGCTTTAAGCCAATATTCCAGCACCTCCCACTTAACTTTTGTGTTGCACTTCTTGTTATTTTGCCTTAACGTAACTTTTCATTTTGTCATTTAAGTATTCTTATTATTTTGATTCATTGATTTTATTATAAGAATTTGTTTGTGCATTATTTTCATGTTTTGATTTATTTAACGTAATTAAAATTTCATTGTTAAAGTTTACTTGTGTTTTGTGTGTCTTCTCCTTACCTTACCACAGACGAAGTTCCAGTTTTCTATTTTTTTTTTATAACTATGTGACGAGGCCATACCCCTAGCCTTAAACAGCCGAACACCAACGCGTTACCGTCACAGCACGTATTCGCAGTTTGACATTACGACTTTTTTTACCCAACATATGCTAAGTACTGAAAGCGAAGTGAGTCACATTTTGCACAAACTCCCCTGCAATTTTCAAAATATCCCAAACATCCCAATTTCAAGGCCTGAGCCATATTTTGGTGCCAAATTCTGGCACTATGCACGTATTCGCAGTTTAAAATTACGACTTTTTATACCCAACATATGCCAAGTTCTGATATCGGCAGTGAGTCACATTTTGCACAAACTCCCCTCCAGTTTTCAAAATATCCCAAACATCCCAATTTCGAGGCCTGAGCCATATTTTGGAGCCAAATTCTGGCTCTCTGCATGTATTCGCAGTTTGAAATTTCGAATTTTTTATACCCAACATATGCCAAGAACTGAAAGCGGCGTTTGGTCACATTTGTCCCAAACTTCACTGCGGTTTTCAAAATATGCCAAATATCCCAATTTCGAGGCCTGAGTTATATTTTGGAGCCAAATTCTGGCTCTCTGCACGTATTCACTGTTTGAGATTATGACTTTTTATACCCAACATATGCCAAGTACTGAAGGCGGCAGTGAGTCATATTTTGCACAAACTCCCCTGCAGTTTTCAAAATATCCCAAAATTCCAATTTCAAGGCCTGAACCATATTTTGGAGCCAAATTCTGGCTCTCTGCACGTATTCGCAGTTTGAAATTACGACTTTTTATACCCAACATATGCCAAGTAATGAAAGCGGCGTTTGGTCACATTTGTCCCAAATCACCCTTCAGATTTCAAAATATCCCAAACATAACAATTTCGAGGCCTGAGCCATATTTTTGTGCCAAATTCTGGCTCTCTGCACGTATTCGCAGTTTAAAATTTCGACTTTTTTATACCCAAAATGTACTAGGTACTGCAAGTGGCGTTTGGTCACATTTGTCCCAAACTTCCCTGCAGTTTTCAAAATATCCCAAATATCCCAATTTCGAGGCCTGAGCCATATTTTGGAGCCAAATTCTGGCTCTATGCACGTATTCGCAGTTTAAAATTACAACTTTTTATACCCAACATATGCCAAGTCCTGATGGCGGCAGTGAGTCACATTTTGCACAAACTCCCCTGCAGTTTTTGAAATATCTCAAATATCTCTATTTCGAGGCCTGAGCCATATTTTGGAGCCAAATTCTGGCTCTATGCACGTATTCGCAGTTTGAAATTGCGACTTTTTATACCCAACATATGCCAAGTACTGAAAGCGGCAGTGAGTCACATTTTGCGCAAACTCCGCTGCAGTTTTCAAAATATCCTAAACATTCCAATTTCGAGGCCTGAGCCATATTTTGGAGCCAAATTCTAGCTCTATGCACGTATTTGCAGATTAAAATTACGACTTTTTATACCCAACATATGCCAAGTCCTGATAACGGCATTGAGTCACATTTTGCACAAACTCCCCTGCAGTTTTCAAAATATCTCAAATATCCCAATTTCGAGGCCTGACCTATATTTTGGAGCCAAATTCTGGCTCTCTGCACGTATTCGCAGTTTGAAATTGCGACTTTTTTATACCCAACATATTCCAAGTACTGAAATACGCGTTTGGTCACATTTGTCCCAAATACCCCCTGCACTTTTCAAAATATCCCAAACATCTCAATTTCGAGGCCTGAGCCATATTTTGGAGCCAAATTCTGGCTCTCTGCACGTATTCGCAGTTTGAAACTACGACTTTTTATACCCAACGTATGCCAAGAACTGAAGGCGGCGTTTGGTCACATTTGTCCCAAACCTCCCTCAGTTTTCAAAATATCCCAAATATCCCCATTTCGAGGCCTGAGCCATATTTTGGAGCCAAATTCTGGCTCTCTGCACGTATTCACAGTTTGACATTACGACTTTTTATACCCAACATATGCCATGTACTGAAAGCGAGGTGAGTCACGTTTTGCACAAACTCCCCTTCAGTTTTAAAAATATCCCAAACATCCCAATTTCAAGGCCTGAGCCATATTTTGGTGCCAAATTCTTGCTCTATGCACGTATTCGCAGTTTAAAATTACGACTTTTTATACCCAACATATGCCAAGTCCTGATAGCGGCAGTGAGTCACATTTTGCACAAACTCCCCTGCAGTTTTTGAAATATCCCAAATATCCCAATTTCGAGGCCTGAGCCATATTTTGGAGCCAAATTCTGGCTCTCTGCACGTATTCGCTGTTTGAAATTTCGACTTTTTTATACCAACATATGCCAAGTACTGAAAGCGGCATTTGGTCACATTTGTCCCAAACCTCCCTGCGGTTTTCAAAATATCCAAAATATCTCAATTTCGAGGACTGAGCCATATTTTGGAGCCAAATTCTGACTCCCTGCACGTATTCGCAGTATGATATTACGACTTTTTATATCCAACATATGCCAAGTACTGAATGCGGCAGTGAGTCATATTTTGCACAAACTCCTCTGCAGTTTTCAAAATATCCCAAATATTCCAATTTCAAGGCCTGAACCATATTTTGGAGCCAAATTCTGGCTCTCTGCACGTATTCGCAGTTTGAAATTACGACTTTTTATACCCAACATATGCCAAGTACTGAAGGCGGCGTTTGGTCACATTTGTCCCAAACCTCCCTCAGTTTTCAAAATATCCCAAATATCCCAATTTCGAGGCATGAGCCATATTTTGGACCCAAATTCTGGCTCTCTGAACGTATTCACCGTTTGAAATTACGACTTTTTATACCCAACATATGCCAAGTACTGAAAGCGGCAGTGAGTCACATTTTGCGCAAACTCCGCTGCAGTTTTCAAAATATCCCAAACATCTCAATTTCGAGGCCTGAGATATATTTTGGAGCCAAATTCTGGCTCTCTGCACGAATTCGCTGTTTGAGATTATGACTTTTTATACCAAACATATGCCAAGTACTGAATGCGGCAGTGAGTCATATTTTGCACAAACTCCCCTGCAGTTTTCAAAATATCCCAAATATTCCAATTTCAAGGCCTCAGCGATATTTTGAAGCCAAATTCTGAGTCTCTGCACGTATTCACAGTTTGAAATTACGACTTTTTATTCCCAACATATGCCAAGTACTGAAGGCGGGGTTTGGTCACATTTGTCCCAAACCTCCCTCAGTTTTCAAAATATCCCAAATATCCCAATTTCGAGGCCTGAGCCATATTTTAGACCCAAATTCTGGCTCTCTGAACGTATTCGCCGTTTGAAATTGCGACTTTTTTATACCCAACATATGCCAAGTAATGAAAGTGGCGTTTGGTCAAATTTTTCCCAAACATCCTTGCAGTTTTCAAAATATCCCAAATATCCCAATTTCGAGGCCTGAGCCATATTTTGGGGCCAAAAGCTTGCTCTCTGCACGTATTCGCAGTTTGAAATTTCGACTTTTTTATACCCAACATATGCCAAGTACTGAAAGCGGCATTTGGTCACAATTGTCCCAAACCTCCCTGCGGTTTTCAAAATATCACAAATATCGCAATTTCGAGGACTGAGCCATATTTTGGACCCAAATTCTGACTCTCTGCACGTATTCGCAGTATGATATTACTTTTTATACCCAACATATGCCAAGTACTGAAGGCGGCAGAGTCACATTTTGCACAAACTCCCCTGCAGTTTTCAAAATATCCCAAACATCCCAATTTCGAGGCCTAAGCCATATTATGGAGCCAAATTCAGGCTCTCTGCACGTATTCGCAGATTCAAATAACGACTTTTTATACCCAACATATGCCAAGTACTGAAAGCGGCAGAGAGTCACATTTTGAACAAACTCCCCTGCAGTTTTAAAAATATCCCAAACAACCCAATTTCGTGGCCTGAGCCATATTTTGGAGCCAAATTCTGGCTCTTTGCACGTATTCGCAGTTTGATATTACGACTTTTTATACCCAACATATGCCAAGTAATGAAAGCGGCAGTGAGTCACATTTTGCACAAACTCCCCTACAGCTTTTGAAATATCCCAAATATCCCAATTTCGAGGCCTGAGCCATATTTTGGAGCCAAATTCTGGCTCTCTGCACGTATTCGCAGTTTGAAATTACGAATTTTTATTCACATCATATGCCAAGTACTGAAAGCGGCGTTTGGTCACCTTTGTCCCAAACCTCCCTGCAGTTTTCAAAATATCCCAAATATCCCAATTTCGAGGCCTGTGCCATATTTTGGAGCCAAATTCTGGCTCTCTGCACGTATTCGCAGTTTGATGTTACGACTTTTTATACCCAACATATTCCAAGTACTGAAAGGGCAGTGAGTCACATTTTGAGCAAACTCACCTGCAGTTTTCAAAATATCCCAAACATCCCAATTTCGAGGCCTGAGCCATATTTTGGAGCCAAATTCTGGCTCTCTGCACGTACTCGCAGTTTGAAATTACGAATTTTTTATACCCAACATATGCCAAGTACTGAAAGTGGCGTTTGGTCACATTCGTCCCAAACCCCCCTGCAGTTTTCAAAATATCCCAAACATCCCAATTTCGAGGCCTGAGCCATATTTTGGAGCCAAATTCTGGCTCTCTGCACGTATTCGCAGTTTGAAATTACGACTTTTTATACCCAACATATGCCAAGTACTGAAAGCGGCAGTGAGTCACATTTTGCGCAAACTCCGCTGCAGTTTTCAAAATATCCTAAACATTCCAATTTCGAGGCCTGAGCCATATTTTGGAGCCAAATTCTAGCTCTATGCACGTATTTGCAGATTAAAATTACGACTTTTTATACCCAACATATGCCAAGTCCTGATAACGGCATTGAGTCACATTTTGCACAAACTCCCCTGCAGTTTTCAAAATATCTCAAATATCCCAATTTCGAGGCCTGACCTATATTTTGGAGCCAAATTCTGGCTCTCTGCACGTATTCGCAGTTTGAAATTGCGACTTTTTTATACCCAACATATTCCAAGTACTGAAATACGCGTTTGGTCACATTTGTCCCAAATACCCCCTGCACTTTTCAAAATATCCCAAACATCTCAATTTCGAGGCCTGAGCCATATTTTGGAGCCAAATTCTGGCTCTCTGCACGTATTCGCAGTTTGAAACTACGACTTTTTATACCCAACGTATGCCAAGAACTGAAGGCGGCGTTTGGTCACATTTGTCCCAAACCTCCCTCAGTTTTCAAAATATCCCAAATATCCCCATTTCGAGGCCTGAGCCATATTTTGGAGCCAAATTCTGGCTCTCTGCACGTATTCACAGTTTGACATTACGACTTTTTATACCCAACATATGCCATGTACTGAAAGCGAGGTGAGTCACGTTTTGCACAAACTCCCCTTCAGTTTTAAAAATATCCCAAACATCCCAATTTCAAGGCCTGAGCCATATTTTGGTGCCAAATTCTTGCTCTATGCACGTATTCGCAGTTTAAAATTACGACTTTTTATACCCAACATATGCCAAGTCCTGATAGCGGCAGTGAGTCACATTTTGCACAAACTCCCCTGCAGTTTTTGAAATATCCCAAATATCCCAATTTCGAGGCCTGAGCCATATTTTGGAGCCAAATTCTGGCTCTCTGCACGTATTCGCTGTTTGAAATTTCGACTTTTTTATACCAACATATGCCAAGTACTGAAAGCGGCATTTGGTCACATTTGTCCCAAACCTCCCTGCGGTTTTCAAAATATCCAAAATATCTCAATTTCGAGGACTGAGCCATATTTTGGAGCCAAATTCTGACTCCCTGCACGTATTCGCAGTATGATATTACGACTTTTTATATCCAACATATGCCAAGTACTGAATGCGGCAGTGAGTCATATTTTGCACAAACTCCTCTGCAGTTTTCAAAATATCCCAAATATTCCAATTTCAAGGCCTGAACCATATTTTGGAGCCAAATTCTGGCTCTCTGCACGTATTCGCAGTTTGAAATTACGACTTTTTATACCCAACATATGCCAAGTACTGAAGGCGGCGTTTGGTCACATTTGTCCCAAACCTCCCTCAGTTTTCAAAATATCCCAAATATCCCAATTTCGAGGCATGAGCCATATTTTGGACCCAAATTCTGGCTCTCTGAACGTATTCACCGTTTGAAATTACGACTTTTTATACCCAACATATGCCAAGTACTGAAAGCGGCAGTGAGTCACATTTTGCGCAAACTCCGCTGCAGTTTTCAAAATATCCCAAACATCTCAATTTCGAGGCCTGAGATATATTTTGGAGCCAAATTCTGGCTCTCTGCACGAATTCGCTGTTTGAGATTATGACTTTTTATACCAAACATATGCCAAGTACTGAATGCGGCAGTGAGTCATATTTTGCACAAACTCCCCTGCAGTTTTCAAAATATCCCAAATATTCCAATTTCAAGGCCTCAGCGATATTTTGAAGCCAAATTCTGAGTCTCTGCACGTATTCACAGTTTGAAATTACGACTTTTTATTCCCAACATATGCCAAGTACTGAAGGCGGGGTTTGGTCACATTTGTCCCAAACCTCCCTCAGTTTTCAAAATATCCCAAATATCCCAATTTCGAGGCCTGAGCCATATTTTAGACCCAAATTCTGGCTCTCTGAACGTATTCGCCGTTTGAAATTGCGACTTTTTTATACCCAACATATGCCAAGTAATGAAAGTGGCGTTTGGTCAAATTTTTCCCAAACATCCTTGCAGTTTTCAAAATATCCCAAATATCCCAATTTCGAGGCCTGAGCCATATTTTGGGGCCAAAAGCTTGCTCTCTGCACGTATTCGCAGTTTGAAATTTCGACTTTTTTATACCCAACATATGCCAAGTACTGAAAGCGGCATTTGGTCACAATTGTCCCAAACCTCCCTGCGGTTTTCAAAATATCACAAATATCGCAATTTCGAGGACTGAGCCATATTTTGGACCCAAATTCTGACTCTCTGCACGTATTCGCAGTATGATATTACTTTTTATACCCAACATATGCCAAGTACTGAAGGCGGCAGAGTCACATTTTGCACAAACTCCCCTGCAGTTTTCAAAATATCCCAAACATCCCAATTTCGAGGCCTAAGCCATATTATGGAGCCAAATTCAGGCTCTCTGCACGTATTCGCAGATTCAAATAACGACTTTTTATACCCAACATATGCCAAGTACTGAAAGCGGCAGAGAGTCACATTTTGAACAAACTCACCTGCAGTTTTAAAAATATCCCAAACAACCCAATTTCGTGGCCTGAGCCATATTTTGGAGCCAAATTCTGGCTCTCTGCACGTATTCGCAGTTTGATATTACGACTTTTTATACCCAACATATGCCAAGTAATGAAAGCGGCAGTGAGTCACATTTTGCACAAACTCCCCTACAGCTTTTGAAATATCCCAAATATCCCAATTTCGAGGCCTGAGCCATATTTTGGAGCCAAATTCTGGCTCTCTGCACGTATTCGCAGTTTGAAATTACGAATTTTTATTCACATCATATGCCAAGTACTGAAAGCGGCGTTTGGTCACCTTTGTCCCAAACCTCCCTGCAGTTTTCAAAATATCCCAAATATCCCAATTTCGAGGCCTGTGCCATATTTTGGAGCCAAATTCTGGCTCTCTGCACGTATTCGCAGTATGATGTTACGACTTTTTATACCCAACATATTCCAAGTACTGAAAGGGCAGTGAGTCACATTTTGAGCAAACTCACCTGCAGTTTTCAAAATATCCCAAACATCCCAATTTCGAGGCCTGAGCCATATTTTGGAGCCAAATTCTGGCTCTCTGCACGTACTCGCAGTTTGAAATTACGAATTTTTTATACCCAACATATGCCAAGTACTGAAAGTGGCGTTTGGTCACATTCGTCCCAAACCCCCCTGCAGTTTTCAAAATATCCCAAACATCCCAATTTCGAGGCCTGAGCCATATTTTGGAGCCAAATTCTGGCTCTCTGCACGTATTCGCAGTTTGAAATTACGACTTTTTATACCCATCATATGCCAAGTACTGAAAGCGGCGTTTGGTCACATTTGTCCCAAACCTCCCTGCAGTTTTCAAAATATCCCAAATATCCCAATTTCGAGGCTTGAGCCATATTTTGGAGCCAAATTCTGGCTCTCTGCACGTATTCGCTGTTTGATATTACGACTTTTTATACTCAACATATGCCAAGTACTGAAAGGGGCAGTGAGTCACATTTTGCGCAAACCCCGCTGCAGTTTTCAAAATATCCTAAATATCCCAATTTCGAGGCCTGAGCCATATTTTGAAGCCAAATTCTTGCTCTCTGCACGTATTCGCAGTTTGAAATAACGACTTTTTATACCCAATATATGCGAAGAACTGAAAGCGGCGTTTGGTCACATTTGTCCCGAACCCCTCTGCACTTTTCAAAATATCCCAAACATCTCAATTTCGAGGCCTGAACCATATTTTGAAGCCAAATTCTGGCTCTATGCACGTATTCGCAGATTAAAATTACGATTTTTATACCCAACATATGCCAAGTCCTGATAGCGGCATTGAGTCACATTTGGCACAAACTCCCCTGCAGTTTTTGAAATATCCCAAATATCCCAATTTCGAGGCCTGAACCATATTTTGGAGCCAAATTCTGGCTCTCTGCACGTATTCGCAGTTTGAAATTGCGACTTTTTTATACCCAACATATTCCAAGAACTGAATGACGCGTTTGGTCACATATGTCCCAAATACCCCCTGCACTTTTCAAAATATCCCAAACATCTCAATTTCGAGGCCTGAGCCATATTTTGGAGCCAAATTCTGGCTCTCTGCACGTATTCGCTGTTTGAGATTACGACTTTTTATACCCAACATATGCCAAATACTGAATGCTACTTTGAGTCATATTTTGAACAAACTCCCCTGCAGTTTTCAAAATATCCCAAATATTCCAATTTCAAGGCCTGAGCCATATTTTGGAGCCAAATTCTGGCTCTCTGCACGTATTCGCAGTTTGAAATTACGACTTTTTATACCCAACATATGCCAAGTACTGAAAGCGGCGTTTGGTCACATTTGTCCCAAACCTCCCTCAGTTTTCAAAATATCCTAAATATCCCAATTTCGAGGCATGAGCCCTATTTTGGACCCAAATTCTGGCTCTCTAAACGTATTCCCTGTTTGAAATTACGACTATTTTATACCCAACATATGCCAAGTAATGAATGCGGCGTTCGGTCACATTTGTCCCAAACCCCCCTGCAGATTTCAAAATATCCCAAACATCCCAATTTCGAGATCTGAGCCATATTTTTTTGCCAAATTCTGGCTCTCTGCACGTATTCGCTGTTTGAAATTACGACTTTTGTATACCCAACATGTACCAAGTACTGAAAGCGGCGTTTGGTCACATTTGTCCCAAACCACCCTGCAGTTTTCAAAATATCCCAAATATCCCAATTTCGAGGCCTAAGCCATATTTTGGAGCCAATTTCTGGCTCTTTGCACGTATTCGCTGTTTGAAAATACGACTTTTTATACCCAACATATGCCAAGTACTGAAAGCAGCAGTGAGTCACATTTTGCACAAACTCCCCTGCAGTTTTCGAAAATATCATAAACATCCCAATTTCGAGGCCTGAGCCATATTTTGGAGCCAAATTCTGGCTCTCTGCACGTACTCGCAGTTTGAAATTACGACTTTTTTATACCCAACATATGCCAAGTACTGAAAGTGGCGTTTGGTCACATTCGTCCCAAACCCCCCTGCAGTTTTCAAAATATCCCAAACATCCCAATTTCAAGGCCTGAGCCATATTTTGGAGCCAAATTCTGGCTCTCTGCACGTATTCGCAGTTTGAAATTACGACTTTTTATACCCATCATATGCCAAGTACTAAAAGCGGCGTTTGGTCACATTTGTCCCAAACCTCCCTGCAGTTTTCAAAATATCCCAAATATCCCAATTTCGAGGCTTGAGCCATATTTTGGAGCCAAATTCTGGCTCTCTGCACGTATTCGCTGTTTGATATTACGACTTTTTATACTCAACATATGCCAAGTACTGAAAGGGGCAGTGAGTCACATTTTGCGCAAACTCCGCTGCAGTTTTCAAAATATCCTAAATATCCCAATTTCGAGGCCTGAGCCATATTTTGAAGCCAAATTCTGGCTCTCTGCACGTATTCGCAGTTTGAAATAACGACTTTTTTATACCCAACATATGCCAAGTCCTGATAGCGGCATTGAGTCACATTTGGCACAAACTCCCCTGCAGTTTTTGAAATATCCCAAATATCCCAATTTCGAGGCCAATGCACGTATTCGCAGTTTAAAATTACGACTTTTTATATCCTACATATGCCAAGTACTGAAAGCGGCAGTGAGTCACATTTTGCACAAACTCCCCTGCAGTTTTCAAAATATCCCAAATATCCCAATTTCGAGGCCTGAGCTATATTTAGAGCCAAATTATGGCTCTCTGCACGTATTCGCAGTTTGAAATTACGAATTTTTATACCCAACATATGCCAAGTACTGAAAGCGGCGTTTGGTCACATTTGTCCCAAACCCCCCTGCAGTTTTCAAAATATCCCAAACATCCCAATTTCAAGGCCTGAGTCATATTTTAGAGCCAAATTCTGGCTCTATGCACGTATTCGCAGTTTAAAATTTCGACTTTTTATACCCAACATAGGCCAAGTCCTGAAAGCGGCGTTTAGTCACATTTGTCCCAAACCCCCCTGCAGTTTTCAAAATATCCCAAACATCCCAATTTCGAGGCCTGAGCCATATTTTGGAGCCAAATTCTGGCTCTCTTCAAGTATTCGCAGTTTGAAATTACGAATTTTTATTCCCATCATATGCCAAGTACTGAAAGCGGCGTTTGGTCACATTTGTCCCAAACCTCCCTGCAGTTTTAAAAAAATCCCAAATATCCCAATTTCGAGGCCTGAGCCATATTTTGGAGCCAAATTCTGGCTCTCTGCACGTATTCGCAGTTTGATATTACGACTTTTTATACCCAACATATGCCAAGTACTGAAAGCAGCAGTGAGTCACATTTTGCACAAACTCACCTGCAGTTTTTGAAATATCCCATATATCCCAATTTCGAGGCCTGAGCCATATTTTGGAGCCAAATTCTGGCTCTCTGCACGTATTCGCAGTTTGAAATTGCGACTTTTTTATACCCAACATATTCCAAGTACTGAAAGACGTGTTTGGTCACATTTGTCCCAAATACCCCCTGCACTTTTCAAAATATCACAAACATCTCAATTTCGAGGCCTGAGCCATATTTTAGAGCCAAATACTGGCTCTCTGCACGTATTCGCTGTTTGAGATTATGACTTTTTATACCCAACAATTGCCAAGTACTGAATGCGGCAGTGAGTCATATTTTGCACAAACTCCCCTGCAGTTTTCAAAATATCCCAAATATTCCAATTTCAAGGCATAAGCTATATTTTGGAGCCAAATTCTGGCTCTCTGCACGTATTCGCTGTTTGAAATTACGAATTTTTTATACCCAACATATTCCAAGTACTGAAAGACGCGTTTGGTCACATTTGTCCCAAATACCCCCTGCACTTTTCAAAATATACCAAACATCTCAATTTCGAGGCCTGAGCCATATTTTGGAGCCAAATTATGGGTCTCTGCACGTATTCGCTGTTAAGAATTATGACTTTTATACGCAACATATGCCAAGTACTGAAAGCGGTGTTTGGTCACATTTGTCCCAAACCTCCCTGCAGATTTCAAAATATCCCAAACATCCCAATTTCGAGGCCTGAGCCATATTTCTGTGCCTAATTCTGGCTCTCTGCACGTATTCGCAGTTTGAAATTACGACTTTTTTATACCCAACATATGCCAAGTACTGAAAGCGGCGTTTGGTCACATTTGTCCCAAACCTCTCTCAGTTTTCAAAATATCCCAAATATCCAAATTTCGAGGCATGAGCCATATTTTGTACCCAAATTCTGGCTCTCTGAACGTATTCGCCGTTTGAAATTATGACTTTTTTATACCCAACATATGCCAAGTAATGAAAGCGGCGTTTGGTCACATTTGTCCCAAACCCCCCTGCACATTTCAAAATATCCCAAACATCCCAATTTCGAGGCTTGAGCCATACTTTTGTGCCAAATTCTGGCTCTCTGCACGTATTCGCAGTTTGAAATTACGACTTTTTATACCCAACATATGCCAAGTACTGAAAGCAGCGTTTGGTCACATTTGTCCCAAACCTCCCTCAGTTTTCAAAATATCCCAAATATCCAAATTTCCAGGCATGAGCCATATTTTGGACCCAAATTCTGGCTCTCTGAACGTATTCGCTGTTTGAAATTACGACTTTTTTATACCCAACATATGGCAAGTAATGAAAGCGGCGTTTGGTCACATTTGTCCCAAACCCCCCTGCAGATTTCAAAATATCCCAAACATCCCAATTTCGAAGCCTGAGACATATTTTTGTGCCAAATTCTGGCTCTCTGCACGTATTCGCAGTTTGAAATTACATCTTTTTTATACCCAACATGTACCAAGTACTGAAATCGGCGTTTGGTCACATTTGTCACAAACCTCCCTGCAGTTTTCAAAATATCCCAAATATCCCAATTTCGAGGCCTGAGCCATATTTTGGAGCCAAATTCTGGCTCTTGGCACGTATTCGCGGTTTTACATTACGAGTTTTTATACCCAACATATGCCAAGTACTGAAAGCGGCAGTGAGTCACATTTTGCGCAAACTCCGCTGCAGTTTTCAAAATATCCCAAACTATCCAAATTTCGAGGCCTGAGCCATATTTTGAAGCCAAATTCTGGCTCTCTACACGTATTCGCAGTTTGAAATTACGACTTTTTAATACCCAATATATGAGAAGAACTGAAAGCGGCGTTTGGTCACATTTGTCCTAAACCCCCCTGCACTTTTCAAAATATCCAAAACATCCCAATTTCGAGGCCTGAGCCATTTTTTGGAGCCAAATTCTGGCTCTATGCACGTATTCGCAGATTAAAATTACGACTTTTTATACCCAACATATGCCAAGTCCTGATAGCGGCATTGAGTCACATTTTGCACAAACTCCCCTGCAGTTTTCAAAATATCCTAAATATCCCAATTTCGAGGCCTGAGCCATATTTTGGAGCCCAATTCTGGCTCTCTGCACGTATTCGCAGTTTGAAATTACGACTTTTTATACCCAACATATGCCAAGTACTGAAAGCGGCGTTTGATCACATTTGTCCCAAACCCCCTGCAGTTTTCAAAATATCCCAAACATCTCAATTTCGAGGCCTGAGCCATATTTTGGAGCCAAATTCTGGGTCTCTGCACGTATTCGCTGTTTAGGATTATGAGTTTTCATACGCAACATATGCCAAGTACTGAAAGCGGTGTTTGGTCACATTTGTCCGAAACCTCCCATAGTTTTCAAAATATCCCAAATATCCAAATCTCGAGGCATGAGCCATATTTTGGACCAAAATTCTGGCTCTCTGAACGTATTCGCAGTTTGAAATTATGACTTTTTTATACCCAACATATGCCAAGTAATTAAAGCGGCGTTTGGTCACATTTGTCCCAAACCCCCCTGCAGATTTCAAAATATCCCAAACATCCCAATTTCGAGGCCTGTGCCATATTTTTGTGCCAAATTCTGGCTCTCGGCACGTATTCGCAGTTTGAAATTACGACTTTTTTATACCCAACATATGCCAAGTAATGAAAGCGGCGTTTGGTCACATTTGTCCCAAACGCCCCTGCAGATTTCAAAATATCCCAAACATCCCAATTTCGAGGCCTGAGCCATATTTTTGTGCCAAATTCTGGCTCTCTGCACGCATTCGCAGTTTGAAATTACGACTTTTTTATACCCAACATTTGCCAAGTAATGAAAGCAGCGTTTGGTCACATTTGTCCCAAACCTCCCTGCAGTTTTCAAAATATCCCAATTATCCCAATTTCGAGGCCTGAGCCATATTTTGGAGCCAAATTCTGGCTCTTTGCACGTATTCGCTGTTTGAAAATACGACTTTTTATACCCAACATATGCCAAGTACTGAAAGCGGCAGTGAGTCACATTTTGCACAAACTCCTTTGCAGTTTTCAAAATATCCCAAACATCCCAATTTTGAGGCCTGAGCCATATTTTGGAGCCAAATTCTGGCTCTTTGCACGTACTCGCAGTTTGAAATAACGACTTTTTTATACCCAACATATGCGAAGTACTGAAAGCGGTGTTTGGTCACATTTGTCCCAAACCCTCCTGCAGTTTGCAAAATATTCCAAACAACCCAATTTCGAGGCCTGAGCCATATTTTGGAGCCAAATTCTGGCTCTCTGCACGTATTCGCAGTTTGACATTACGACTTTTTATACCCAACATATGACAAGTACTGAAAACGAAGTGAGTCACATTTTGCACAAACTCCCCTGCAGTTTTCAAAATATCCCAAACATCCCAATTTCAAGGCCTGAGCAATATTTGGGTGACAAATTCTGGCTCTATGCACGTATTCGCAGTTTAAAATTACGACTTTTTATACCCAACATATGCCAAGTCCTGATAGAAGCAGTGAGTCACATTTTGCATAAACTCCCCTGCAGTTTTCAAAATATCCCAAATATCCCAATTTCGAGGCCTGAGCCATATTTTGGAGCCAAATTCTGGCTCTCTGCACGTATTCGCAGTTTGACATTACGACTTTTTATACCCAACATATGCCAAGTACTGAAAGCGAAGTGAGTCACATTTTGCACAAACTCCCCTGCAGTTTTTGAAATATCCCAAATATCCCAATTTCGAGGCCTGAGCCATATTTTGGAGCCAAATTTTGGCTCTCTGCACGTATTCGCAGTTTGACATTACGAGTCTTTATACCCAACATATGCCAAGTAATGAAAGCGGCAGTGAATCACATTTTGAACAAACTCCCCTGCAGTTTTTGAAATATCCCAAATATCCCAATTTCGAGGCCTGAGCCATATTTTGGAGCCAAATTCTGGCTCTCTGCACGTATTCGCAGTTTGATATTACGAATTTTTATACCCAACATATGCCAAGTCCTGATAGCGGCATTGAGTCATATTTTGCACAAACTCCCCTGCAGTTTTCAAAATATCCCAAATATCCCCATTTCGAGTCCTGAGCCATATTTTGGAGCCAAATTCTGGCTCTCTGCACGTATTCGCAGTTTGAAATTTCGACTTTTTTATACCCAACATATTCCAAGTACTGAAAGACGCGTTTGGTCACATTTGTCCCAAATATCCCCTGCACTTTTCAAAATATCCCAAACATCTCAATTTCGAGGCCTGAGCCATATTTTAGAGCCAAATTCTGGGTCTCTGCACGTATTCGCTGTTTGAGATTATGACTTTTTATATGCAACATATGCCAAGTACTGAATGCGGCAGTGAGTCATATTTTGCTCAAACTCCCCTGCAGTTTTCAAAATATCCCAAATATCCCAATTTCGAGGCCTGAGCCATATTTTGGAGCCAAATTCTGGCTCTCTGCACGTACTCGCAGTTTGAAATTACGACTTTTTTATATCCAACATATGCGAAGTACTGAAAGCGGCGTTTGGTCACATTTGTCCCAAACCCCCCTGCAGTTTGCAAAATATTCCAAACAACCCAATTTCGAGGCCTGAGCTATATTTTGGAGCCAAATTCTGGCTCTCTGCACGTATTCGCAGTTTGACATTACGACTTTTTATACCCAACATATGACAAGTACTGAAAACGAAGTGAGTCACATTTTGCACAAACTCCCCTGCAGTTTTCAAAATATCCCAAACATCCCAATTTCAAGGCCTGAGCCCTATTTGGGTGCCAAATTCTGGCTCTATGCACGTATTCGCAGTTTAAAATTACGACTTTTTATACCCAACATATGCCAAGTCCTGATAGCAGCAGTGAGTCACATTTTGCATAAACTCCCCTGCAGTTTTCAAAATATCCCAAATATCCCAATTTCGAGGCCTGAGCCATATTTTGGAGCCAAATTCTGGCTCTCTGCACGTATTCGCAGTTTGACATTACGACTTTTTATACCCAACATATGCCAAGTACTGAAAGCGGCGTTTGGTCACATTTGTCCCAAACCCCCCCTGCATTTTGCAAAATATTCCAAACAACCCAATTTCGAGGCCTGAGCCATATTTTGGAGCCAAATTCTGGCTCTCTGCACGTACTCGCAGTTTGAAATTACGACTTTTTTATATCCAACATATGCGAAGTACTGAAAGCGGCGTTTGGTCACATTTGTCCCAAACCCCCCTGCAGTTTGCAAAATATTCCAAACAACCCAATTTCGAGGCCTGAGCTATATTTTGGAGCCAAATTCTGGCTCTCTGCATGTATTCGCAGTTTGACATTACGACTATATATACCCAACATATGCCAAGTACTGAAAGCGGCGTTTGGTCACATTTGTCCCAAACCCCCCCTGCAGTTTGCAAAATATTCCAAACAACCCAATTTCGAGGCCTGAGCCTTATTTTAGAGCCAAATTCTGGCTCTCTGCACGTATTCGCAATTTGACATTACGAATTTTTATACCCAACATATGCCAAGTACTGAAAGCGAAGTGAGTCACATTTTGCACAAACTCCCCTGCAGTTTGCAAAATATCCCAAACATCCCAATTTCAAGGCCTGAGCTATATTTTGGTGCCAAATTCTGGCTCTATGCACGTATTCGCAGTTTAAAATTACGACTTTTTATACCCAACATATGCCAAGTACTGAAAGCGGCGTTTGGTCACATTTGTCCCAAACCTCCCTCAGTTTTCAAAATATCCCAAATATCCAAATTTCGAGGCATGAGCCATATTTTGGACCCAAATTCTGGCTCTCTGAACGTATTCGCAGTTTGAAATTACGACTTTTTTATACCCAACATATGCCAAGTAATGAAAGCGGCGTTTGGTCACATTTGTCCCAAACGCCCCTGCAGATTTCAAAATATCCCAAACATCCCAATTTCGAGGCCTGAGCCATATTTTTGTGCCAAATTCTGGCTCTCTGCACGCATTCGCAGTTTGAAATTACGACTTTTTTATACCCAACATATGCCAAGTAATGAAAGCAGCGTTTGGTCACATTTGTCCCAAACCTCCCTGCAGTTTTCAAAATATCCCAAATATTCCAATTTCGAGGCCTGAGACATATTTTGGAGCCAAATTCTGGCTCTTTGCACGTATTCGCAGTTTGAAATAACGATTTTTTTATACCCAACATATGCGAAGTACTGAAAGCCGTGTTTGGTCACATTTGTCCCAAACCCCCCCCTGCAGTTTGCAAAATATTCCAAACAGCCCAATTTCGAGGCCTGAGCCATATTTTGGAGCCAAATTCTGGCTCTCTGCACGTATTTGCAAATTGACATTACGACTTTTTATACCCAACATATGCCAAGTACAGAAAGCGGCGTTTGGTCCCATTTGTCCCAAACCCCCCTGCAGTTTGCAAAATATTCCAAACAACCAAATTTCGAGGCCTGAGCCTTATTTTGGTGCCAAATTCTGGCTCTCTGCACGTATTCGCAGTTTGACATTACGACTTTTTTTTACCCAACATATGCTAAGTACTGAAAGCGAAGTGATTCACATTTTGCACAAACTCCCCTGCAGTTTTCAAAATATCCCAAACATCCCAATTTCAAGGCCTGAGCCATATTTTGGAGCCAAATTCTGGCTCTTTGCATGTATTCGCAGTTTGAAATAACGACTTTTTTATACCCAACATATGCGAAGTACTGAAAGCCGTGTTTGGTCACATTTGTCCCAAACCCCCCTGCAGTTTGCAAAATATTCCAAACAGCCCAATTTCGAGGCCTGAGCCATATTTTGGAGCCAAATTCTGGCTCTCTGCACGTATTCGCAGTTTGAAATTACGACTTTTTATACCCAACATATGCCAAGTACTGAAGGCGGCGTTTGGTCACATTTGTCCCAAACCTTCCTCAGTTTTCAAAATATCCCAAATATCCCAATTTCGAGGCATGAGTTATATTTTGGACCCAAATTCTGGCTCTCTGACCGTATTCACCGTTTGAAATTACGACTTTTTTATACCCAACATATGCCAAGTAATGAAAGCGGCGTTTGGTCACATTTGTCCCAAACCCCCCTGCAGTTTGCAAAATATTCCAAACAACCCAATTTCGAAGCCTGAGCTATATTTTGGAGCCAAATTCTGGCTCTCTGCACGTATTCGCAGTTTGACATTACGACTTTTTATACCCAACATATGACAAGTACTGAAAACGAAGTGAGTCACATTTTGCACAAACTCCCCTGCAGTTTTCAAAATATCCCAAACATCCCAATTTCAAGGCCTGAGCCCTATTTGGGTGCCAAATTCTGGCTCTATGCACGTATTCGCAGTTTAAAATTACGACTTTTTATACCCAACATATGCCAAGTCCTGATAGCAGCAGTGAGTCACATTTTGCATAAACTCCCCTGCAGTTTTCAAAATATCCCAAATATCCCAATTTCAAGGCCTGAGCCATATTTTGGAGCCAAATTCTGGCTCTCTGCACGTATTCGCAGTTTGACATTACGACTTTTTATACCCAACATATGCCAAGTACTGAAAGCGGCGTTTGGTCACATTTGTCCCAAACCCCCCCTGCATTTTGCAAAATATTCCAAACAACCCAATTTCGAGGCCTGAGCCATATTTTGGAGCCAAATTCTGGCTCTCTGCACGTACTCGCAGTTTGAAATTACGACTTTTTTATATCCAACATATGCGAAGTACTGAAATCGGCGTTTGGTCACATTTGTCCCAAACCCCCCTGCAGTTTGCAAAATATTCCAAACAACCCAATTTCGAGGCCTGAGCTATATTTTGGAGCCAAATTCTGGCTCTCTGCATGTATTCGCAGTTTGACATTACGACTATATATACCCAACATATGCCAAGTACTGAAAGCGGCGTTTGGTCACATTTGTCCCAAACCCCCCCTGCAGTTTGCAAAATATTCCAAACAACCCAATTTCGAGGCCTGAGCCTTATTTTAGAGCCAAATTCTGGCTCTCTGCACGTATTCGCAATTTGACATTACGAATTTTTATACCCAACATATGCCAAGTACTGAAAGCGAAGTGAGTCACATTTTGCACAAACTCCCCTGCAGTTTGCAAAATATCCCAAACATCCCAATTTCAAGGCCTGAGCTATATTTTGGTGCCAAATTCTGGCTCTATGCACGTATTCGCAGTTTAAAATTACGACTTTTTATACCCAACATATGCCAAGTACTGAAAGCGGCGTTTGGTCACATTTGTCCCAAACCTCCCTCAGTTTTCAAAATATCCCAAATATCCAAATTTCGAGGCATGAGCCATATTTTGGACCCAAATTCTGGCTCTCTGAACGTATTCGCAGTTTGAAATTACGACTTTTTTATACCCAACATATGCCAAGTAATGAAAGCGGCGTTTGGTCACATTTGTCCCAAACGCCCCTGCAGATTTCAAAATATCCCAAACATCCCAATTTCGAGGCCTGAGCCATATTTTTGTGCCAAATTCTGGCTCTCTGCACGCATTCGCAGTTTGAAATTACGACTTTTTTATACCCAACATATGCCAAGTAATGAAAGCAGCGTTTGGTCACATTTGTCCCAAACCTCCCTGCAGTTTTCAAAATATCCCTAATATTCCAATTTCGAGGCCTGAGACATATTTTGGAGCCAAATTCTGGCTCTTTGCACGTATTCGCAGTTTGAAATAACGACTTTTTTATACCCAACATATGCGAAGTACTGAAAGCCGTGTTTGGTCACATTTGTCCCAAACCCCCCTGCAGTTTGCAAAATATTCCAAACAGCCCAATTTCGAGGCCTGAGCCATATTTTGGAGCCAAATTCTGGCTCTCTGCACGTATTTGCAAATTGACATTACGACTTTTTATACCCAACATATGCCAAGTACAGAAAGTGGCATTTGGTCCCATTTGTCCCAAACCCCCCTGCAGTTTGCAAAATATTCCAAACAACCAAATTTCGAGGCCTGAGCCTTATTTTGGAGCCAAATTCTGGCTCTCTGCACGTATTCGCAGTTTGACATTACGACTTTTTTTACCCAACATATGCTAAGTACTGAAAGCGAAGTGATTCACATTTTGCACAAACTCCCCTGCAGTTTTCAAAATATCCCAAACATCCCAATTTCAAGGCCTGAGCCATATTTTGGAGCCAAATTCTGGCTCTTTGCACGTATTCGCAGTTTGAAATAACGACTTTTTTATACCCAACATATGCGAAGTACTGAAAGCCGTGTTTGGTGACATTTGTCCCAAACCCCCCTGCAGTTTGCAAAATATTCCAAACAGCCCAATTTCGAGGCCTGAGCCATATTTTGGAGCCAAATTCTGGCTCTCTGCACGTATTCGCAGTTTGAAATTACGACTTTTTATACCCAACATATGCCAAGTACTGAAGGCGGCGTTTGGTCACATTTGTCCCAAACCTTCCTCAGTTTTCAAAATATCCCAAATATCCCAATTTCGAGGCATGAGTTATATTTTGGACCCAAATTCTGGCTCTCTGACCGTATTCACCGTTTGAAATTACGACTTTTTTATACCCAACATATGCCAAGTAATGAAAGCGGCGTTTGGTCACATTTGTCCCAAATCACCCTGCAGATTTCAAAATATCCCAAACATCCCAATTTCGAGGCCTGAGCCATATTTTTGTGCCAAATTCTGGCTCTCTGCACGTATTCGCAGTTTAAAATTACGACTTTTTTATACCCAGAATGTACTAAGTACTGAAAGCGGCGTTTGGTCACATTTGTCCCAAACATCCCTGCAGTTTTCAAAATATCCCAAATATCCCAATTTCGAGGCCTGAGCCATATTTTGGAGCCAAATTCTGGCTCTATGCAAGTATTCGCAGTTTAAAATTACGACTTTTTATACCCAACATATGCCAAGTCCTGATAGCGGCAGTGAGTCACATTTTGCACAAACTCCCCTGCAGTTTTTGAAATATCCCAAATATCTCTATTTCGAGGCCTGAGCCATATTTTGGAGCCAAATTCTGGCTCTATGCACGTATTCGCAGTTTGAAATTGCGACTTTTTATACCCAACATATGCCAAGTACTGAAAGCGGCAGTGAGTCACATTTTGCGCAAACTCCGCTGCAGTTTTCAAAATATCCCAAACATCCCAATTTCGAGGCCTGAGCCATATTTTGAAGCCAAATTCTGGCTCTCTGCACGTATACGCAGTTTGAAATTACGATTTTTTATACCCAATATATGCGAAGAACTGAAAGCGGCGTTTCGTCACATTTGTCCTAAACCCCCCTGCACTTTTCAAAATATCCCAAATATCCCAATTTCGAGGCCTGAGCCATAATTTGGAGCCAAATTCTGGCTCTTTGTACGTATTCGCTGTTTGAAAATACGACTTTTTATACCCAACATATGCCAAGTACTGAAAGCGGCAGTGAGTCATATTTTGCACAAACTCCCCTGCAGTTTTCAAAATATCCCAAACATCCCAATTTCAAGGCCTGAGCCATATTTTTGTGCCAAATTCTGGCTCTTTGCACGTATTCGCAGTTTAAAATTACGACTTTTTTATACCCAGAATGTACTAAGTACTGAAAGCGGCGTTTGGTCACATTTGTCCCAAACATCCCTGCAGTTTTCAAAATATCCCAAATATCCCAATTTCGAGGCCTGAGCCATATTTTGGAGCTAAATTCTGGCTCTCTACACGTATTCGCAGTTTGAAATTACGACTTTTTTATACCCAACATAAGCCAAGTAATGAAAGCGGCGTTTGGTCACATTTGTCCCAAACGCCCCTGCAGATTTCAAAATATCCCAAACATCCCAATTTCGAGGCCTGAGCCATATTTTTGTGCCAAATTCTGGCTCTCTGCATGCATTCGCAGTTTGAAATTACGACTTTTTTATACCCCCATTTGCCAAGTAATGAAAGCAGCGTTTGGTCACATTTGTCCCAAACCTCCCTGCAGTTTTCAAAATATCCCAATTATCCCAATTTCGAGGCCTGAGCCATATTTTGGAGCCAAATTCTGGCTCTCTGCACGTATTCGCTGTTTGAAAATACGATTTTATACCCAACATATGCCAAGTACTGAAAGCGGCAGTGAGTCACATTTTGCACAAACTCCCCTGCAGTTTTCAAAATATACCAAACATCCCAATTTTGAGGCCTGAGCTATATTTTGGAGCCAAATTCTGGCTCTCTGCACGTACTCGCAGTTTGAAATAACGACTTTTTTATACCCAACATATGCGAAGTACTGAAAGCGGTGTTTGGTCACATTTGTCCCAAACCCTCCTGCAGTTTGCAAAATATTCCAAACAACCCAATTTCGAGGCCTGAGCCTTATTTTGGAGCCACATTCTGGCTCTCTGCACGTATTCACAGTTTGACATTACGACTTTTTATACCCAACATATGCCAAGTACTGAAAGCGGCGTTTGGTCCCATTTGTCCCAAACCCCCCTGCAGTTTGCAAAATATTCCAAACAACCCAATTTCGAGGCCTGAGCCATATTTTGGAGCCAAATTCTGGCTCTCTGCATGTATTCGCAGTTTGACATTACGACTTTTTATACCCAACATATGACAAGTACTGAAAACGAAGTGAGTCACATTTTGCACAAACTCCCCTGCAGTTTTCAAAATATCCCAAACATCCTAATTTCAAGGCCTGAGCCATATTTGGGTGCCAAATTGTGGCTCTATGCACGTATTCGCAGTTTAAAATTACGACTTTTTATACCCAACATATGCCAAGTCCTGATAGCGGCAGTGAGTCTCATTTTGCACAAACTCCTCTCCAGTTTTCAAAATATCCCAAACATCCCAATTTCAAGGCCTGAGCCATATTTTGGTACCAAATACTGGCTCTATGCACGTATTCGCAGTTTAATAATACGACTTTTTATACCCAACATATGCCAAGTTCTGATAGCAGCAGTGAGTCACATTTTGCATAAACTCCCCTGCAGTTTTTGAAATATCCCAAATATCCCAATTTCGAGGCCTGAGCCATATTTTGGAGCCAAATTCTGGCTCTCTGCACGTATTCGCAGTTTGACATTACGAGTCTTTATACCCAACATATGCCAAGTAATGAAAGCGGCAGTGAATCACATTTTGCACAAACTCCCCTGCAGTTTTTTGAAATATCCCAAATATCCCAATTTCTAGGCCTGAGCCATATTTTGGAGCCAAATTCTGGCTCTCTGCACGTATTCACAGTTTGATATTACGAATTTTTATACCCAACATATGCCAAGTCCTGATAGCGGCATTGAGTCACATTTTGCACAAACTCCCCTGCAGTTTTCAAAATATCCCAAATATCCCCATTTCGAGTCCTGAGCCATATTTTGGAGCCAAATTCTGGCTCTCTGCACGTATTCGCAGTTTGAAATTGCGACTTTTTTATACCCAACATATTCCAAGTACTGAAAGACGCGTTTGGTCACATTTGCCCCAAATACCCCCTGCACTTTTCAAAATATCCCAAACATCTCAATTTCGAGGCCTGAGCCATATTTTGGAGCCAAATTCTGGGTCTCTGCACGTATTCGATGTTTGAGATTATGACTTTTTATACGCAACATATTCCAAGTACTGAATGCGGCAGTGAGTCATATTTTGCTCAAACTCCCCTGCAGTTTTCAAAATATCCCAAACATCCCAATTTCGAGGCCTGAGCCATATTTTGGAGCCAAATTCTGGCTCTCTGCACGTACTCGCAGTTTGAAATTACGACTTTTTTATATCCAACATATGCGAAGTACTGAAAGCGGCGTTTGGTCACATTTGTCCCAAACCCCCCTGCAGTTTGCAAAATATTCCAAACAACCCAATTTCGAGGCCTGAGCTATATTTTGGAGCCAAATTCTGGCTCTCTGCACGTATTTGCAGTTTGACATTACGACTATTTATACCCAACGTATGCCAAGTACTGAAAGCGGTGTTTGGTCACATTTGTCCAAAACCCCCCCTGTAGTTTGCAAAATATTCCAAACAACCCAATTTCGAGGCCTGAGCCTTATTTTAGAGCCAAATTCTGGCTCTCTGCACGTATTCGCAGTTTGACATTGCGACTTTTTATACCCAACATATGCCAAGTACTGAAAGCGAAGTGAGTCACATTTTGCACAAACTCCCCTGCAGTTTGCAAAAATATCCCAAACATCCCAATTTCAAGGCCTGAGCTATATTTTGGTGCCAAATTCTGGCTCTATGCACGTATTCGCAGTTTAAAATTACGACTTTTTATACCCAACATATGCCAAGTACTGAAAGCGGCGTTTGGTCACATTTGTCCCAAACCTCCCTCAGTTTTCAAAATATCCTAAATATCCAAATTTCGAGGCATCAGCCATATTTTGGACCCAAATTCTGGCTCTCTGAACGTATTCGCAGTTTGAAATTACGACTTTTTTATACCCAACATATGCCAAGTAATGAAAGCGGCGTTTGGTCACATTTGTCCCAAACGCCCCTGCAGATTTCAAAATATCCCAAACATCCCAATTTCGAGGCCTGAGCCATATTTTTGTGCCAAATTCTGGCTCTCTGCACGCATTCGCAGTTTGAAATTACGACTTTTTTATACCCAACATATGCCAAGTAATGAAAGCAGCGTTTGGTCACATTTGTCCCAAACCTCCCTGCAGTTTTCAAATTATCCCAAATATTCCAATTTCGAGGCCTGAGCCATATTTTGGAGCCAAATTCTGGCTCTTTGCACGTATTCGCTGTTTGAAAATACGACTTTTTATACCCAACATATGCCAAGTACTGAAAGCGGCAGTGAGTCACATTTTGCGCAAACTCCGCTGCAGTTTTCAAAATATCCCAAACATCCCAATTTCGAGGCCTGAGCCATATTTTGAAGCCAAATTCTGGCTCTCTGCACGTATACGCAGTTTGAAATTACGATTTTTTATACCCAATATATGCGAAGAACTGAAAGCGGCGTTTCGTCACATTTGTCCTAAACCCCCCTGCACTTTTCAAAATATCCCAAATATCCCAATTTCGAGGCCTGAGCCATAATTTGGAGCCAAATTCTGGCTCTTTGTACGTATTCGCTGTTTGAAAATACGACTTTTTATACCCAACATATGCCAAGTACTGAAAGCGGCAGTGAGTCATATTTTGCACAAACTCCCCTGCAGTTTTCAAAATATCCCAAACATCCCAATTTCAAGGCCTGAGCCATATTTTTGTGCCAAATTCTGGCTCTTTGCACGTATTCGCAGTTTAAAATTACGACTTTTTTATACCCAGAATGTACTAAGTACTGAAAGCGGCGTTTGGTCACATTTGTCCCAAACATCCCTGCAGTTTTCAAAAAATCCCAAATATCCCAATTTCGAGGCCTGAGCCATATTTTGGAGCTAAATTCTGGCTCTCTACACGTATTCGCAGTTTGAAATTACGACTTTTTTATACCCAACATAAGCCAAGTAATGAAAGCGGCGTTTATCACATTTGTCCCAAACGCCCCTGCAGATTTCAAAATATCCCAAACATCCCAATTTCGAGGCCTGAGCCATATTTTTGTGCCAAATTCTGGCTCTCTGCATGCATTCGCAGTTTGAAATTACGACTTTTTTATACCCCCATTTGCCAAGTAATGAAAGCAGCGTTTGGTCACATTTGTCCCAAACCTCCCTGCAGTTTTCAAAATATCCCAATTATCCCAATTTCGAGGCCTGAGCCATATTTTGGAGCCAAATTCTGGCTCTCTGCACGTATTCGCTGTTTGAAAATACGATTTTATACCCAACATATGCCAAGTACTGAAAGCGGCAGTGAGTCACATTTTGCACAAACTCCCCTGCAGTTTTCAAAATATACCAAACATCCCAATTTTGAGGCCTGAGCTATATTTTGGAGCCAAATTCTGGCTCTCTGCACGTACTCGCAGTTTGAAATAACGACTTTTTTATACCCAACATATGCGAAGTACTGAAAGTGTTATACTCAAATTCTGTCAGTTGAAATGTAACCAATCACAGGCAAGTAGGCCTCTGACGTCATGCCAGACAGAGGAGCATCAAGCATGCTCCCAGCAGCCTCAGTTATCCTCACAGGCTCAGAGTAGAAGGACCTCGGCTAGGCAGATATTTACCTTGCTATCTCAGTCAATAAATATATACAGAAGCGACTACTGAGTCTACATTCTACCCGAACAAGGCAAACGAATACTGGTAGCAGCAGTGGGATCCAGAAATTTTTTTCTGGAAGCAAAAGTTCCAGTACCCAGCATCGCCTCGTGTTCCAGCCAAAACCGCCGCCACCGCCACCGCCATAAGCCGCCATCCTGCCACCCACGCATCAAATATTGTGCCAGACCGGGGTCCTGCCATCAACCACTACTCCAGGCTAACGTTTTAGAAGTAAGGGTCAATATTTTCCTGTGAGAACGCTCATTCATCAGTGAGGAGGAAGGAAGCTTCCCGCGCCAGCCATTTTTGAATCTCGCGCCACCACGTGGGAACCACCTAGTGCACCCACCACCACCACCACCGCCACCCAAGCTGACAGTATCAAGCTTCGTGAGGGTGCAAGCTACTGCAATCGTCGTCAGCCATCGTCGCAGGTATCAACTGGTTATTCCATCGTCGCAATATTGTCGTCGTCAGAATTTATCTTCGTGCTTCTAGCGTGAACAGTGTGGGGTCCCTGAGTCTCGCGCCACCGCCGCCAGGAGCGCTGCCGTCGCATCCAGTTTGTAAACACGCCTCACATGGGCCTCTTCAGATCTTCACGACGCTTCTCCTACTTTGGCTACTGGTGATCCTCATAAATTACAACCCTGAGATAAGTAATTGCTAGTTGAGAACAACGTGCCAAGTGTTAAAAAGTGACTTATGTAATAATTCCCATAATATCCTGTGAATTAACCATTCAGTGACTTGTTAAATATTGGAGCTGGTTCAGTACTGCACTCCCCACAGTTTTCCTGTGTGATTTCAACATTCCTGCTTCTTACAGTAATTTCATTGAATTTTAATTGTTCTCCTAGAGTGTTATTGGTAAATTCAAAGTCCAGTGAATTAAGAAATCCTTGTTTTAGTAGCAGTTAAGGATTTGTGCAATATAATTTTTTTTAATTTCTCCAGACCTAACTTGAAATTTATCCTTTAAGCATTTTATTTTAAACTTTTACCATAGGAGTTATATACATTCCTGTGTCCAGTTTATGTGCTACATCCATATTTCTTGCATTGCCACTTGTTGTGTTGAATCTTTTTTTAATGAAATTTTGCAATTGCACTTCCAGTTTTTATATTCTCAATTGCTGTGCTTAGTCTGGTTTAATTAATTTACATACATCTAATTCCAGTCATTTTTTTTTAATGAAAGATTGCTAAATTTAGTTTACAATTGCTTGTTCTTAATTATTTTCTTGCCTAGCCCAATTTAATAATTTTATTTCTGTCATTTTTACTTTAGCCAAGTTTATATTTTTTTGTGTTTATTTTTGTGTATACTATTTCTGATGCCAGGTGCACTTAATTATAATCTGCGTTCAAATATTACTTCCACGGCTGTGACAATGCCTACCACTGTTGAAACCCCTTCAGAATCAATGGGAACAGTTGCTCGTCCCAATGGCCAGAGATCAGCTCAGGAAATGGCTATTCCTCTTTTTGCTGGGGAATCGCGTTTATTAGAATCATGGTTTAGTAAGGTTGAAGCGAAAACAGTTGCACGTTTTTCTAAGCCTACTGATGCCGAATACTTAGCAATTGCACGGTCAGCCGTGGACACAACCAAAGGTGATGCACGTTTTGTTGTTGATGAGAAAGCCATTGTTAGCCTCCAGTCTTGGCCT
Organism: Procambarus clarkii; assembly: GCF_040958095.1. Classification (NCBI taxonomy): domain Eukaryota; kingdom Metazoa; phylum Arthropoda; class Malacostraca; order Decapoda; family Cambaridae; genus Procambarus; species Procambarus clarkii. The sequence continues at coordinate 6,336,034 of NC_091206.1, read as the reverse complement.
GAATTTAAGGATTTCTTTCGCCGTCGCTTTGTTAATAAAGGAGACCTTGACCCATATAGGTTAGTCAAGAAAATTGCCAATGCCACCATGCAGCCTGGTGAATCGTTTAATGCGTTTACTAGCCGTCTCGATCAGTATCTGTATGCCTTAGTTTCTGCTATGAATAATTCGACTTGGTTAGATAAAGACAATAATCTGTCCCCTGAGGCTATGGCCAAAATGATAGCATTTGGTACTTTAATGCATTTTGCCCCTGAGCATACAAAACCAATCGTTGAGCAACAAAATTTTGGTGTTAAACATGAAATTGGTGAAGTGTTTGAGGCTATTAACAATGCCGCCGATAAACTAGCTCCCCGAAGTGCTCAACTGTTGCCACCCTCTGATGCTGTAAATGTAGTTACAAGTTCTCAGCATCCTCCCACAAATTCTCAAAACTCTTGGTCGCAGAAGCGTACCCATGCTCGTAGCCCCCAGTCAAATTCGCCGCCTCATAAAATGCCGAAACGCCATAGTCCACAACCATCCACTCCCTCATGTTGGCATTGTGGTAAGAGTAACCACCTTGCAAGGGACTGTTGGTCCGCCCCTAGATCATCACCTCCTAGACAATTCTCTCGGCCCCCTCATCAATCTAATCATTCTAGGCTTCCATATTGCACGTACCATAAACAAGTTGGTCACCACACTGCGGATTGTAGAGCTAGGCAAAGGACATCTCCACCTCGTAACTCCCATGGTCAGTCTTGGCGAGGCTCACAGCGTCCAAGACATTATCAGAACTCTCGTAATTACAACTCCCAGCCCAGCTATAATGCAACTTCAAATTATAATGCTCAGTCACAGAATGCTGGAGCTCAGAATGTTCACTCCATGTCGTCGGGAAACCCCCAAGGCCATCCGCTAACCAATTCAAGCTAGCCAATCCTAGTGCCCTCCCTGTGTATTCAGTAGCTACCCAAAATAGATTTGGACACTTGACAGAGGAGGACACTGACTCTAGACCAGTTGTAGATGTTGACGGATCCACAGTAAATTTGACACAAACAAGACACAGATATCCCAGACAACATAAGTCAAAAATAGTAACTTGTCCAGTCTCAAGTGATGGTCCCCTTGTATCAGCCATTGTACATGGTAGAGTTTTAAAAGTTTTTCTTGACTCAGGTGCAAAAATTAATATTGTCAAGCCCTCAGCTCTTAGAGACATTGAAAGTAAGCACCCTACTATTTTAAAACAGTCACACATACCTTTTCTAAGTGGTATTTCAGGAAATAAAGTAAAAGTTCAGGGTGAAATTGACCTCCCACTCAAGTTCAATGATGTCACATTGTCTATAACATGTTTAGTTGTTGACATTATTCATTTTCCTGGAGACATTCTCTTAGGTCTGTACACCATGATTGATGAAAATATTGCATTGTTTCCCCATCGTTGGAACATAAGTATCAAAGACCATGTCATACCCTTGTGTAGCATGTATCGACAGGGCCACGAGTTCAACCTTCAATCAGATTATGTTAATTTTGTTGACACCCGCCTTGCAAGCGTAGGTTTGTCAGATCATTGTCGTGGTAGCATACCCGAGAAAACAGGCACTCGATTGAAGCATAGTAGTTGTGCAGTTGTTAAGGAGAATGAGTATCGGGACTTTCTGGAAGGGGACGCCCTAACGGATTCTCGTTGTCTCGCTCGCCTGGCAGCTTCCATCTCTGAAGTCAGTGGTTCCACGGCTACTGACACTGTGCTACACCCTCATTCTCTCACCAGAATAAGAGTTAAGGTTCAGGGAGTGCCTGAGTTGTCGGATGTGATTGCGGAAAGTGAAACATGTAAAGTGAATGGTACATTTGTTGAACCCTCCTGGCACACAGTGCAGGATGGTACTGTCTCACTTTTTATCGCGAACACAAGTAATGCCGATATCCATCTCCAGTCTGGTACCCATGTTGTAGATTTTGCCCATTACTCGTTACCGGTGCGAGTTGTGGATGATGTCTCCATGGATCATACTGTTTGTACACTCACACCAGGAGAACAGGGATCTCAGCCAGAGGTGCAAGCGCAACACCTCAGTCCTACTGATTTTCCTGACTCTGTGGCTCAGCTTTTGAAAATTTTGAACAAGAATAGAGCTGTTGTTGCTCTACCAGGAGAAAAATTAGGTCTCACTCCTCTTATTACACATAAAATTCCCCTTGAACAAGGAACTACGCCTATTTATGTACCAGCTTACCGACTTCCCCATTCTCAGAGAGCAGAAGCAGATAGACTTGTAGAAGAAATGTTACAGAGTGATGTAATTGAATCGAGTAATTCGCCATGGAACGCTCCATTGATTCTTGTACCAAAGCGAGATGGGACTTGGAGACCTGTAATCGATTATCGCAAGCTTAACAGAGTAACAATACCTGATCGTTTCCCACTTCCAGTTCTAAATGATTTGTTGCAAAGCATTGGTCGAAACAAAGTATTCTCAACGTTAGATTTGTTGCAGGGATTCTGGCAAATCCCCCTTGATGAGGAAAGTAAACAATTGACAGCCTTTAGTACTCCCAGTGGTCATTTTCATTTCAAAAGAATGCCATTTGGTTTGCGTAGTAGTCCAATAACCTTTTCACGGCTCATGACAAATCTATTTCGTAGATTGATAGGAAGTACGCTTCTAGTTTACCTTGATGATCTCATAATCATGTCGCAAGATGTTCAGACTCATTTCCAGAACCTTGAAAAGGTACTTGCAAAGCTCGCTGAAGCTAATTTAAAAATAAAGCTTGCAAAATGTTCATTTTTAAAGCAAAAGATTAATTTCCTAGGTCATACAGTTACACCTTCAGGTATTACATTGAATGAATCAAAAATTATTGCTGCCCGTGATTTTCCAACACCTCGTACCGCAGAAGCCGTAAGACAGTTCACAGGTCTTGTAGGATTTTATCGTTCATTTATTGCTGGATTCTCTATTATAGCCGCTCCGCTTTACAAGTTGCAAAGAAAAGATGAACCCTTTGTTTGGGGAGAGGCCCAGGATCAGTCATTCAAAAAACTCAAAGCAGCCTTGATTTCGTCACCTGTCCTTAGGTATCCAGATTTTTCTAAACCTTTTACGTTGGTTACAGATGCTAGTGACATAGGTCTAGGTGCTGCATTACTTCAAACAGAAGGTCACAGAGATCACGCAATAGCTTATGCTAGCCGTACTTTATCTAAAGAAGAGAAAAATTATAGTGCAACAGAACGAGAAGCCTTGGCAGTTGTTTGGGCACTTAAACATTTCAAGGATACAATTTATAATTACCCAGTTCATGTTCTTACAGATCACCAACCATTAATTCCCTTGTTCAAAAATAAGAATCCAGTTGGAAAGTTTGCTAGATATTTGCTCACAATTCAAGAATTCAATCCCACATTTGGATATATTCCAGGAAAGCAAAATGTTGTAGCCGATGCGTTTTCTCGACACGTAGCTGCGATTCAGTTAAATTACCCAGCATTAGATGCTACAGTAGTAGAAACGGAACAAAGACAAGACCCCATATGGGCACCTGTCATTAAATTTTTGACTAAGCAAGACACTCGCCCGATTCATAAACCGCCAGTACCATTGAAAGAACTAGTTATGTTGGACAATTTACTGTGTAGAGTAGTAAAGCTAGGGACAGCCCCGAGGAAATGTTGTCAGTTAGTTGTTCCAGCTGTCTTGGTACCAACTGTGTTAAAAATTATCCATGATGCTCCTGCAAGTGCACATCCAGGAAAGGATCGTACACTCCAACAAGGTCGATTGAAATATTTTTGGCCAAAAATGGCTAAGGAGATTGCTCATTATGTTGACAGATGTTTAACTTGTTTACAGCACAAGGGACATGTTTCAGGACCTAATCCAATTCAGGTGTACCCAGCAACTAAAGCTCCTTGGGAACGAATATCGATGGATTTATTGACAAATTTTGCGGAAACAGAGAAAGGGAACAAACATTTGCTTGTGATGGTCGATAATTTTTCACGGTTTTGCGAACTAGTTCCTATCCCGAACAAAACAGCAGAAACCATAGCCAGCGCATTCCATGACCAAATAATTTGTAAGATATAGTATGCCTAAAGTAATCCTTTCAGATAATGGACCAGAATTCAGTAATAGTATTCTAACTAGCTTGTGTGATTTATATAACATAAAAAAATGTAGCATTATGCCTTATCATCCGGCAAGTAATGGACTAGCTGAACGTACTAACAGGAAAGTGTTAGATGCCTTGAGAGTCACGTTGAATTTTGATAACAACAATTGGGATGATTTTATACCCTTAATTCAGTGTGCTATAAATTCTTCAATTAATGTTTCTACTGGTGACACACCTCACGCTATTCTTTATGGTACAGATAAGATCCTCCCTAATGAATTGATTAACGTACCTCCTACTCCCTTATATAACGTAGATGATTTTGTTCAAGTGAAGCGTAGACAAATGCAATTAGTATTCAAGAAAATACGAGAACAACTGTCCAAAGCAACAGCCGAGTTCACTCTAGCAAGGAATGCACGAGCTAAACCCAATAAAATAACTATTGGATCTGTAGTAATGATACTTAACCAACACAGGTCTGGTCCTATGTACAAGTTAACTAAGAAATTTTTGGGTCCATATAAGGTAATCGAGCTTATTAAAGGTAACAAATACAGACTTAAGAACTTGTTAACAGGAGAGTATATAAATGAACATTTAGACCACATGAAGTTAGCTAAAATGACTGTTGACGAGACTGATGAGGAAGATGACAATGAACTTACCCAGACAGATACTCCTACTCGGACACCACCTCCTGTGGTTGACAGACCACTGGATGTTCAGCAACCCCATACTAGCAATTATAATCTTAGATCTAGACCTCTCGTTTCAACCGTGCACTCACCACATGTCCATTGGCTAGATGTTAACGAGGATATCTCTCAAGATGATAGTTTGTCGCATGAAGTTTCACCTGTTCCGGACCTTCAGTCAGAGCCAGAGTTGTATAGTGCTCTGGATGAGCTAGGTGTAGATATCCGCAGAATTTATAATTGATTGCACTCTGTAGTTATTCTGTTTGTTTTGAAAAAAAAAAAAAAAAAAAAAAAAAAAAAAACTCAATTGCAGTATTTCTACCACATGTGTCTTATTATTACCATTATATATAATGTATAGTTTTTCTCAACTTTATTTTGTTATGAATTAGATGCCATTGTCAAGTCTACTACCATTTGTATTTTTACAGTGCTTGTCATAAGAGTTATTATTGTTCTAGCAACCACATTGTGGCCAGTGAATCCTGACTGCTATCACGCAGATGTTAGTCTTCTTGATCCAGGTCTTGTATATGCTTGTAAATATATTGCACATTATATATATTGTACATTGGTCTTGTAAATATATTGTATATTTCGAAAAAAAAAAAAAAAGAGAAAAAAAAAAATTATCTATCTTGAAATTCAATTGTGGTTGTTAGGTCAGAACTTTGTTCTATTAATGTAATAATTGTTTAATTTTGTATGGTTTTCAAGCACATGCCATTGACACATGTTAATAATTTTGTTTAGGCAATACCTTGGGTTGTATTGTTCATATCTGATCAGTAGACATACACATGTTCTTAATACTCTGATTTAATCAAAGCATTGTTACCATGATTTTCACCTATTATGATGAATTTTTTTTTTTGGTGCATATATGCCGAGTTGTTTGTATTACGCACACCTGATCTTCTTTCAATGTTTTATTATGCAAATTTCACATGTAAGCCATTATTGTATGCCACCGAGGTCCTTTCAGTATCATTGTAACTATATAGCTAGCCAGAGCTTGTCGACAAGGGACGTCGACTTGGTAGCGTGTCCGAGCGGTGTTATACTCAAATTCTGTCAGTTGAAATGTAACCAATCACAGGCAAGTAGGCCTCTGACGTCATGCCAGACAGAGGAGCATCAAGCATGCTCCCAGCAGCCTCAGTTATCCTCACAGGCTCAGAGTAGAAGGACCTCGGCTAGGCAGATATTTACCTTGCTATCTCAGTCAATAAATATATACAGAAGCGACTACTGAGTCTACATTCTACCCGAACAAGGCAAACGAATAAAAGCGGTGTTTGGTCACATTTGTCCCAAACCCTCCTGCAGTTTGCAAAATATTCCAAACAACCCAATTTCGAGGCCTGAGCCTTATTTTGGAGCCACATTCTGGCTCTCTGCACGTATTCACAGTTTGACATTACGACTTTTTATACCCAACATATGCCAAGTACTGAAAGCGGCGTTTGGTCCCATTTGTCCCAAACCCCCCTGCAGTTTGCAAAATATTCCAAACAACCCAATTTCGAGGCCTGAGCCATATTTTGGAGCCAAATTCTGGCTCTCTGCATGTATTCGCAGTTTGACATTACGACTTTTTATACCCAACATATGACAAGTACTGAAAACGAAGTGAGTCACATTTTGCACAAACTCCCCTGCAGTTTTCAAAATATCCCAAACATCCTAATTTCAAGGCCTGAGCCATATTTGGGTGCCAAATTGTGGCTCTATGCACGTATTCGCAGTTTAAAATTACGACTTTTTATACCCAACATATGCCAAGTCCTGATAGCGGCAGTGAGTCTCATTTTGCACAAACTCCTCTCCAGTTTTCAAAATATCCCAAACATCCCAATTTCAAGGCCTGAGCCATATTTTGGTACCAAATACTGGCTCTATGCACGTATTCGCAGTTTAAAAATACGACTTTTTATACCCAACATATGCCAAGTCCTGATAGCAGCAGTGAGTCACATTTTGCATAAACTCCCCTGCAGTTTTTGAAATATCCCAAATATCCCAATTTCGAGGCCTGAGCCATATTTTGGAGCCAAATTCTGGCTCTCTGCACGTATTCGCAGTTTGACATTACGAGTCTTTATACCCAACATATGCCAAGTAATGAAAGCGGCAGTGAATCACATTTTGCACAAACTCCCCTGCAGTTTTTGAAATATCCCAATTTCTAGGCCTGAGCCATATTTTGGAGCCAAATTCTGGCTCTCTGCACGTATTCACAGTTTGATATTACGAATTTTTATACCCAACATATGCCAAGTCCTGATAGCGGCATTGAGTCACATTTTGCACAAACTCCCCTGCAGTTTTCAAAATATCCCAAATATCCCCATTTCGAGTCCAAAGCCATATTTTGGAGCCAAATTCTGGCTCTCTGCACGTATTCGCAGTTTGAAATTGCGACTTTTTTATACCCAACATATTCCAAGTACTGAAAGACGCGTTTGGTCACATTTGTCCCAAATACCCCCTGCACTTTTCAAAATATCCCAAACATCTCAATTTCGAGGCCTGAGCCATATTTTAGAGCCAAATTCTGGGTCTCTGCACGTATTCGCTGTTTGAGATTATGACTTTTTATACGCAACATATTCCAAGTACTGAATGCGGCAGTGAGTCATATTTTGCTCAAACTCCCCTGCAGTTTTCAAAATATCCCAAACATCCCAATTTCGAGGCCTGAGCCATATTTTGGAGCCAAATTCTGGCTCTCTGCACGTACTCACAGTTTGAAATTACGACTTTTTTATATCCAACATATGCGAAGTACTGAAAGCGGCGTTTGGTCACATTTGTCCCAAACCCCCCTGCAGTTTGCAAAATATTCCAAACAACCCAATTTCGAGGCCTGAGCTATATTTTGGAGCCAAATTCTGGCTCTCTGCACGTATTCGCAGTTTGACATTACGACTATTTATACCCAACGTATGCCAAGTAGTGAAAGCGGCGTTTGGTCACATTTGTCCCAAACCCCCCCTGCAGTTTGCAAAATATTCCAAACAACCCAATTTCGAGGCCTGAGCCTTATTTTAGAGCCAAATTCTGGCTCTCTGCACGTATTCGCAGTTTGACATTGCGACTTTTTATACCCAACATATGCCAAGTACTGAAAGCGAAGTGAGTCACATTTTGCACAAACTCCCCTGCAGTTTGCAAAATATCCCAAACATCCCAATTTCAAGGCCTGAGCTATATTTTGGTGCCAAATTCTGGCTCTATGCACGTATTCGCAGTTTAAAATTACGACTTTTTATACCCAACATATGCCAAGTACTGAAAGCGGCGTTTGGTCACATTTGTCCCAAACCTCCCTCAGTTTTCAAAATATCCCAAATATCCAAATTTCGAGGCATGAGCCATATTTTGGACCCAAATTCTGGCTCTCTGAACGTATTCGCAGTTTGAAATTACGACTTTTTTATACCCAACATATGCCAAGTAATGAAAGCGGCGTTTGGTCACATTTGTCCCAAACGCATCTGCAGATTTCAAAATATCCCAAACATCCCAATTTCGAGGCCTGAGCCATATTTTTGTGCCAAATTCTGGCTCTCTGCACGCATTCGCAGTTTGAAATTACGACTTTTTTATACCCAACATATGCCAAGTAATGAAAGCAGCGTTTGGTCACATTTGTCCCAAACCTCCCTGCAGTTTTCAAAATATCCCAAACATCCCAATTTTGAGGCCTGAGCCATATTTTGGAGCCAAATTCTGGCTCTCTGCACGTACTCGCAGTTTGAAATAACGACTTTTTTATACCCAACATATGCGAAGTACTGAAAGCCGTGTTTGGTTACATTTGTCCCAAACCCCCCTGCAGTTTGCAAAATATTCCAAACAACCCAATTTCGAGGCCTGAGCCTTATTTTGGAGCCAAATTCTGGTTCTCTGCACGTATTCGCAGTTTGACATTACGACTTTTTTTACCCAACATATGCTAAGTACTGAAAGCGAAGTGATTCACATTTTGCACAAACTCCCCTGCAGTTTTCAAAATATCCCAAACATCCCAATTTCAAGGCCTGAGCCATATTTTGGTGCCAAATTCTGGCTCTATGCACGTATTCGCATTTTAAAATTACGACTTTTTATACCCAACATATGCCAAGTTCTGATAGCGGCAGTGAGTCACATTTTTTCACAAACTCCCCTCCAGTTTTCAAAATATCCCAAACATCCCAATTTCGAGGCCTGAGCCATAATTTGGTGCCAAATTCTGGCTCTATGCACGTATTCGCAGTTTAAAATTACGACTTTTTATACCCAACATATGCCAAGTCCTGATAACGGCAGTGAGTCACATTTTGCACAAACTTCCCTGCAGTTTTTGAAATATCCCAAATATCCCAATTTCGAGGAATGAGCCATATTTTGGAGCCAAATTCTGGCTCTCTGCATGTATTCGCAGTTTGAAATTTCGACTTTTTTATACCCAACATATGCCAAGAACTGAAAGCGGCGTTTGGTCACTTTTGTCCCAAACTTCACTGGGGTTTTCAAAATATCCCAAATATCCCAATATCGAGGCCTGAGTTATATTTTGGAGCCAAATTCTGGCTCTCTGCACGTATTCACTGTATGAGATTATGACTTTTTATACCCAACATATGCCAAATACTGAATGCGGCAGTGAGTCATATTTTGCACAAACTCCCCTGCAGTTTTCAAAATATCCCAAATATTCCAATTTCAAGGCCTGAACCATATTTTGGAGCCAAATTCTGGCTCTCTGCACGTATTCGCAGTTTGAAATTACGACTTTTTATACCCAACATATGCCAAGTACTGAAGGCGGCGTTTGGTCACATTTGTCCCAAACCTTCCTCAGTTTTCAAAATATCCCAAATATCCCAATTTCGAGGCATGAGCCATATTTTGGACCCAAATTCTGGCTCTCTGACCGTATTCACCGTTTGAAATTACGACTTTTTTATACCCAACATATGCCAAGTAATGAAAGCGGCGTTTGGTCACATTTGTCCCAAATCACCCTGCAGATTTCAAAATATCCCAAACATCCCAATTTCGAGGCCTGAGCCATATTTTTGTGCCAAATTCTGGCTCTCTGAACGTATTCGCAGTTTAAAATTACGACTTTTTTATACCCAGAATGTACTAAGTACTGAAAGCGGCGTTTGGTCACATTTGTCCCAAACATCCCTGCAGTTTTCAAAATATCCCAAATATCCCAATTTCGAGGCCTGAGCCATATTTTGGAGCCAAATTCTGGCTCTATGCACGTATTCGCAGTTTAAAATTACGACTTTTTATACCCAACATATGCCAAGTCCTGATAGCGGCAGTGAGTCACATTTTGCACAAACTCCCCTGCAGTTTTTGAAATATCCCAAACATCTCTATTTCGAGGCCTGAGCCATATTTTGGAGCCAAATTCTGGCTCTATGCACGTATTCGCAGTTTGAAATTGCGACTTTTTATACCCAACATATGCCAAGTACTGAAAGCGGCAGTGAGTCACATTTTGCGCAAACTCCGCTGCAGTTTTCAAAATATCCCAAACATCCCAATTTTGAGGCCTGAGCCATATTTTGAAGCCAAATTCTGGCTCTCTGCACGTATACGCAGTTTGAAATTACGATTTTTTATACCCAATATATGCGAAGAACTGAAAGCGGCGTTTGGTCACATTTGTCCTAAACCCCCCTGCACTTTTCAAAATATCCCAAATATCCCAATTTCGAGGCCTGAGCCATAATTTGGAGCCAAATTCTGGCTCTTTGCACGTATTCGCTGTTTGAAAATACGACTTTTTATACCCAACATATGCCAAGTACTGAAAGCGGCATTGAGTCATATTTTGCACAAACTCCCCTGCAGTTTTCAAAATATCCCAAACATCCCAATTTCAAGGCCTGAGCCATATTTTTGTGCCAAATTCTGGCTCTTTGCACGTATTCGCAGTTTAAAATTACGACTTTTTTATACCCAGAATGTACTAAGTACTGAAAGCGGCGTTTGGTCACATTTGTCCCAAACATCCCTGCAGTTTTCAAAATATCCCAAATATCCCAATTTCGAGGCCTGAGCCATATTTTGGAGCCAAATTCTGGCTCTCTGCACGTATTCGCAGTTTGAAATTACGACTTTTTTATACCCAACATATGCCAAGTAATGAAAGCGGCGTTTGGTCACATTTGTCCCAAACGCCCCTGCAGATTTCAAAATATCCCAAACATCCCAATTTCGAGGCCTGAGCCATATTTTTGTGCCAAATTCTGGCTCTCTGCATGCATTCGCAGTTTGAAATTACGACTTTTTTATACCCCCATTTGCCAAGTAATGAAAGCAGCGTTTGGTCACATTTGTCCCAAACCTCCCTGCAATTTTCAAAATATCCCAATTATCCCAATTTCGAGGCCTGAGCCATATTTTGGAGCCAAATTCTGGCTCTTTGCACGTATTCGCTGTTTGAAAATACGATTTTATACCCAACATATGCCAAGTACTGAAAGCGGCAGTGAGTCACATTTTGCACAAACTCCCCTGCAGTTTTCAAAATATCCCAAACATCCCAATTTTGAGGCCTGAGCTATATTTTGGAGCCAAATTCTGGCTCTCTGCACGTACTCGCAGTTTGAAATAACGACTTTTTTATACCCAACATATGCGAAGTACTGAAAGCGGTGTTTGGTCACATTTGTCCCAAACCCTCCTGCAGTTTGCAAAATATTCCAAACAACCCAATTTCGAGGCCTGAGCCTTATTTTGGAGCCACATTCTGGCTCTCTGCACGTATTCACAGTTTGACATTACGACTTTTTATACCCAACATATGCCAAGTACTGAAAGCGGCGTTTGGTCCCATTTGTCCCAAACCCCCCTGCAGTTTGCAAAATATTCCAAACAACCCAATTTCGAGGCCTGAGCCATATTTTGGAGCCAAATTCTGGCTCTCTGCATGTATTCGCAGTTTGACATTACGACTTTTTATACCCAACATATGACAAGTACTGAAAACGAAGTGAGTCACATTTTGCACAAACTCCCCTGCAGTTTTCAAAATATCCCAAACATCCCAATTTCAAGGCCTGAGCCATATTTGGGTGCCAAATTGTGGCTCTATGCACGTATTCGCAGTTTAAAATTACGACTTTTTATACCCAACATATGCCAAGTCCTGATAGCGGCAGTGAGTCTCATTTTGCACAAACTCCTCTCCAGTTTTCAAAATATCCCAAACATCCCAATTTCAAGGCCTGAGCCATATTTTGGTACCAAATTCTGGCTCTATGCACGTATTCGCAGTTTAAAATTACGACTTTTTATACCCAACATATGCCAAGTCCTGATAGCAGCAGTGAGTCACATTTTGCATAAACTCCCCTGCAGTTTTTGAAATATCCCAAATATCCCAATTTCGAGGCCTGAGCCATATTTTGGAGCCAAATTCTGGCTCTCTGCACGTATTCGCAGTTTGACATTACGAGTCTTTATACCCAACATATGCCAAGTAATGAAAGCGGCAGTGAATCACATTTTGCACAAACTCCCCTGCAGTTTTTGAAATATCCCAAATATCCCAATTTCGAGGCCTGAGCCATATTTTGGAGCCAAATTCTGGCTCTCTGCACGTATTCGCAGTTTGATATTACGAATTTTTATACCCAACATATGCCAAGTCCTGATAGCGGCATTGAGTCACATTTTGCACAAACTCCCCTGCAGTTTTCAAAATATCCCAAATATCCCCATTTCGAGTCCAAAGCCATATTTTGGAGCCAAATTCTGGCTCTCTGCACGTATTCGCAGTTTGAAATTGCGACTTTTTTATACCCAACATATTCCAAGTACTGAAAGACGCGTTTGGTCACATTTGTCCCAAATACCCCCTGCACTTTTCAAAATATCCCAAACATCTCAATTTCGAGGCCTGAGCCATATTTTAGAGCCAAATTCTGGGTCTCTGCACGTATTCGCTGTTTGAGATTATGACTTTTTATACGCAACATATTCCAAGTACTGAATGCGGCAGTGAGTCATATTTTGCTCAAACTCCCCTGCAGTTTTCAAAATATCCCAAACATCCCAATTTCGAGGCCTGAGCCATATTTTGGAGCCAAATTCTGGCTCTCTGCACGTACTCACAGTTTGAAATTACGACTTTTTTATATCCAACATATGCGAAGTACTGAAAGCGGCGTTTGGTCACATTTGTCCCAAACCCCCCTGCAGTTTGCAAAATATTCCAAACAACCCAATTTCGAGGCCTGAGCTATATTTTGGAGCCAAATTCTGGCTCTCTGCACGTATTCGCAGTTTGACATTACGACTATTTATACCCAACGTATGCCAAGTAGTGAAAGCGGCGTTTGGTCACATTTGTCCCAAACCCCCCCTGCAGTTTGCAAAATATTCCAAACAACCCAATTTCGAGGCCTGAGCCTTATTTTAGAGCCAAATTCTGGCTCTCTGCACGTATTCGCAGTTTGACATTGCGACTTTTTATACCCAACATATGCCAAGTACTGAAAGCGAAGTGAGTCACATTTTGCACAAACTCCCCTGCAGTTTGCAAAATATCCCAAACATCCCAATTTCAAGGCCTGAGCTATATTTTGGTGCCAAATTCTGGCTCTATGCACGTATTCGCAGTTTAAAATTACGACTTTTTATACCCAACATATGCCAAGTACTGAAAGCGGCGTTTGGTCACATTTGTCCCAAACCTCCCTCAGTTTTCAAAATATCCCAAATATCCAAATTTCGAGGCATGAGCCATATTTTGGACCCAAATTCTGGCTCTCTGAACGTATTCGCAGTTTGAAATTACGACTTTTTTATACCCAACATATGCCAAGTAATGAAAGCGGCGTTTGGTCACATTTGTCCCAAACGCCCCTGCAGATTTCAAAATATCCCAAACATCCCAATTTCGAGGCCTGAGCCATATTTTTGTGCCAAATTCTGGCTCTCTGCACGCATTCGCAGTTTGAAATTACGACTTTTTTATACCCAACATATGCCAAGTAATGAAAGCAGCGTTTGGTCACATTTGTCCCAAACCTCCCTGCAGTTTTCAAAATATCCCAAACATCCCAATTTTGAGGCCTGAGCCATATTTTGGAGCCAAATTCTGGCTCTCTGCACGTACTCGCAGTTTGAAATAACGACTTTTTTATACCCAACATATGCGAAGTACTGAAAGCCGTGTTTGGTTACATTTGTCCCAAACCCCCCTGCAGTTTGCAAAATATTCCAAACAACCCAATTTCGAGGCCTGAGCCTTATTTTGGAGCCAAATTCTGGTTCTCTGCACGTATTCGCAGTTTGACATTACGACTTTTTTTACCCAACATATGCTAAGTACTGAAAGCGAAGTGATTCACATTTTGCACAAACTCCCCTGCAGTTTTCAAAATATCCCAAACATCCCAATTTCAAGGCCTGAGCCATATTTTGGTGCCAAATTCTGGCTCTATGCACGTATTCGCATTTTAAAATTACGACTTTTTATACCCAACATATGCCAAGTTCTGATAGCGGCAGTGAGTCACATTTTTTCACAAACTCCCCTCCAGTTTTCAAAATATCCCAAACATCCCAATTTCGAGGCCTGAGCCATAATTTGGTGCCAAATTCTGGCTCTATGCACGTATTCGCAGTTTAAAATTACGACTTTTTATACCCAACATATGCCAAGTCCTGATAACGGCAGTGAGTCACATTTTGCACAAACTTCCCTGCAGTTTTTGAAATATCCCAAATATCCCAATTTCGAGGAATGAGCCATATTTTGGAGCCAAATTCTGGCTCTCTGCATGTATTCGCAGTTTGAAATTTCGACTTTTTTATACCCAACATATGCCAAGAACTGAAAGCGGCGTTTGGTCACTTTTGTCCCAAACTTCACTGGGGTTTTCAAAATATCCCAAATATCCCAATATCGAGGCCTGAGTTATATTTTGGAGCCAAATTCTGGCTCTCTGCACGTATTCACTGTATGAGATTATGACTTTTTATACCCAACATATGCCAAATACTGAATGCGGCAGTGAGTCATATTTTGCACAAACTCCCCTGCAGTTTTCAAAATATCCCAAATATTCCAATTTCAAGGCCTGAACCATATTTTGGAGCCAAATTCTGGCTCTCTGCACGTATTCGCAGTTTGAAATTACGACTTTTTATACCCAACATATGCCAAGTACTGAAGGCGGCGTTTGGTCACATTTGTCCCAAACCTTCCTCAGTTTTCAAAATATCCCAAATATCCCAATTTCGAGGCATGAGCCATATTTTGGACCCAAATTCTGGCTCTCTGACCGTATTCACCGTTTGAAATTACGACTTTTTTATACCCAACATATGCCAAGTAATGAAAGCGGCGTTTGGTCACATTTGTCCCAAATCACCCTGCAGATTTCAAAATATCCCAAACATCCCAATTTCGAGGCCTGAGCCATATTTTTGTGCCAAATTCTGGCTCTCTGCATGCATTCGCAGTTTGAAATTACGACTTTTTTATACCCCCATTTGCCAAGTAATGAAAGCAGCGTTTGGTCACATTTGTCCCAAACCTCCCTGCAATTTTCAAAATATCCCAATTATCCCAATTTCGAGGCCTGAGCCATATTTTGGAGCCAAATTCAGGCTCTTTGCACGTATTCGCTGTTTGAAAATACGATTTTATACCCAACATATGCCAAGTACTGAAAGCGGCAGTGAGTCACATTTTGCACAAACTCCCCTGCAGTTTTCAAAATATCCCAAACATCCCAATTTTGAGGCCTGAGCTATATTTTGGAGCCAAATTCTGGCTCTCTGCACGTACTCGCAGTTTGAAATAACGACTTTTTTATACCCAACATATGCGAAGTACTGAAAGCGGTGTTTGGTCACATTTGTCCCAAACCCTCCTGCAGTTTGCAAAATATTCCAAACAACCCAATTTCGAGGCCTGAGCCTTATGTTGGAGCCACATTCTGGCTCTCTGCACGTATTCACAGTTTGACATTACGACTTTTTATACCCAACATATGCCAAGTACTGAAAGCGGCGTTTGGTCCCATTTGTCCCAAACCCCCCTGCAGTTTGCAAAATATTCAAAACAACCCAATTTCGAGGCCTGAGCCATATTTTGGAGCCAAATTCTGGCTCTCTGCATGTATTCGCAGTTTGACATTACGACTTTTTATACCCAACATATGACAAGTACTGAAAACGAAGTGAGTCACATTTTGCACAAACTCCCCTGCAGTTTTCAAAATATCCCAAACATCCCAATTTCAAGGCCTGAGCCATATTTGGGTGCCAAATTGTGGCTCTATGCACGTATTCGCAGTTTAAAATTACGACTTTTTATACCCAACATATGCCAAGTCCTGATAGCGGCAGTGAGTCTCATTTTGCACAAACTCCTCTCCAGTTTTCAAAATATCCCAAACATCCCAATTTCAAGGCCTGAGCCATATTTTGGTACCAAATTCTGGCTCTATGCACGTATTCGCAGTTTAAAATTACGACTTTTTATACCCAACATATGCCAAGTCCTGATAGCAGCAGTGAGTCACATTTTGCATAAACTCCCCTGCAGTTTTTGAAATATCCCAAATATCCCAATTTCGAGGCCTGAGCCATATTTTGGAGCCAAATTCTGGCTCTCTGCACGTATTCGCAGTTTGACATTACGAGTCTTTATACCCAACATATGCCAAGTAAGGAAAGCGGCAGTGAATCACATTTTGCACAAACTCCCCTGCAGTTTTTGAAATATCCCAAATATCCCAATTTCGAGGCCTGAGCCATATTTTGGAGCCAAATTCTGGCTCTCTGCACGTATTCGCAGTTTGATATTACGAATTTTTATACCCAACATATGCCAAGTCCTGATAGCGGCATTGAGTCACATTTTGCACAAACTCCCCTGCAGTTTTTG
Organism: Procambarus clarkii; assembly: GCF_040958095.1. Classification (NCBI taxonomy): domain Eukaryota; kingdom Metazoa; phylum Arthropoda; class Malacostraca; order Decapoda; family Cambaridae; genus Procambarus; species Procambarus clarkii. Next base: position 6,319,291 of record NC_091206.1, on the reverse strand, counting down.
AAATATCCCAAATATCCCAATTTCGAGGCCTGAGCCATATTTTGGAGCCAAATTCTGGCTCTCTGCACGTATTCGCAGTTTGAAATTGCGAATTTTTTATACCCAACATATTCCAAGTACTGAAAGACGCGTTTGGTCACATTTGTCCCAAATACCCCCTGCACTTTTCAAAATATCCCAAACATCTCAATTTCGAGGCCTGAGCCATATTTTGGAGCCAAATTCTGGGTCTCTGCACGTATTCGCTGTTTGAGATTATGACTTTTTATACGCAACATATTCCAAGTACTGAATGCGGCAGTGAGTCATATTTTGCTCAAACTCCCCTGCAGTTTGCAAAATATTCCAAACAACCCAATTTCGAGGCCTGAGCTATATTTTGGAGCCAAATTCTGGCTCTCTGCACGTATTCGCAGTTTGACATTACGACTATTTATACCCAACGTATGCCAAGTAGTGAAAGCGGCGTTTGGTCACATTTGTCCCAAACCCCCCCTGCAGTTGGCAAAATATTCCAAACAACCCAATTTCGAGGCCTGAGCCTTATTTTAGAGCCAAATTCTGGCTCTCTGCACGTATTCGCAGTTTGACATTGCGACTTTTTATACCCAACATATGCCAAGTACTGAAAGCGAAGTGAGTCACAATTTGCACAAACTCCCCTGCAGTTTGCAAAATATCCCAAACATCCCAATTTCAAGGCCTGAGCTATATTTTGGTGCCAAATTCTGGCTCTATGCACGTATTCGCAGTTTAAAATTACGACTTTTTATACCCAACATATGCCAAGTACTGAAAGCGGCGTTTGGTCACATTTGTCCCAAACCTCCCTCAGTTTTCAAAATATCCCAAATATCCAAATTTCGAGGCATGAGCCATATTTTGGACCCAAATTCTGGCTCTCTGAACGTATTCGCAGTTTGAAATTACGACTTTTTTATACCCAACATATGCCAAGTAATGAAAGCGGCGTTTGGTCACATTTGTCCCAAACGCCCCTGCAGATTTCAAAATATCCCAAACATCCCAATTTCGAGGCCTGAGCCATATTTTTGTGCCAAATTCTGGCTCTCTGCACGCATTCGCAGTTTGAAATTACGACTTTTTTATACCCAACATATGCCAAGTAATGAAAGCAGCGTTTGGTCACATTTGTCCCAAACCTCCCTGCAGTTTACAAATTATCCCAAATATTCCAATTTCGAGGCCTGAGCCATATTTTGGAGCCAAATTCTGGCTCTTTGCACGTATTCGCTGTTTGAAAATACGACTTTTTATACCCAACATATGCCAAGTACTGAAAGCGGCAGTGAGTCACATTTTGCACAAACTCCCCTGCAGTTTTCAAAATATCCCAAACATCCCAATTTTGAGGCCTGAGCCATATTTTGGAGCCAAATTCTGGCTCTCTGCACGTACTCGCAGTTTGAAATAACGACTTTTTTATACCCAACATATGCGAAGTACTGAAAGCCGTGTTTGGTTACATTTGTCCCAAACCCCCCTGCAGTTTGCAAAATATTCCAAACAGCCCAATTTCGAGGCCTGAGCCATATTTTGGAGCCAAATTCTGGCTCTCTGCACGTATTTGCAAATTGACATTACGACTTTTTATACCCAACATATGCCAAGTACTGAAAGCGGCGTTTGGTCCCATTTGTCCCAAACCCCCCTGCAGTTTGCAAAATATTCCAAACAACCCAATTTCGAGGCCTGAGCCTTATTTTGGAGCCAAATTCTGGCTCTATGCACGTATTCGCATTTTAAAATTACGACTTTTTATACCCAACATATGCCAAGTTCTGATAGCGGCAGTGAGTCACATTTTTCACAAACTCCCCTCCAGTTTTCAAAATATCCCAAACATCCCAATTTCGAGGCCTGAGCCATATTTTGGTGCCAAATTCTGGCTCTATGCACGTATTCGCAGTTTAAAATTACGACTTTTTATACCCAACATATGCCAAGTCCTGATAGCGGCAGTGAGTCACATTTTGCACAAACTCCCCTGCAGTTTTTGAAATATCCCAAATATCCCAATTTCGAGGAATGAGCCATATTTTGGAGCCAAATTCTGGCTCTCTGCATGTATTCGCAGTTTGAAATTTCGACTTTTTAATACCCAACATATGCCAAGAACTGAAAGCGGCGTTTGATCACTTTTGTCCCAAACTTCACTGGGGTTTTCAAAATATCCCAAATATCCCAATATCGAGGCCTGAGTTATATTTTGGAGCCAAATTCTGGCTCTCTGCACGTATTCACTGTATGAGATCATGACTTTTTATACCCAACATATGCCAAGTACTGAATGCGGCAGTGAGTCATATTTTGCACAAACTCCCCTGCAGTTTTCAAAATATCCCAAATATTCCAATTTCAAGGCCTGAACCATATTTTGGAGCCAAATTCTGGCTCTCTGCACGTATTCGCAGTTTGAAATTACGACTTTTTATACCCAACATATGCCAAGTACTGAAGGCGGCGTTTGGTCACATTTGTCCCAAACCTTCCTCAGTTTTCAAAATATCCCAAATATCCCAATTTCGAGGCATGAGCCATATTTTTGACCCAAATTCTGGCTCTCTGAACGTATTCACCGTTTGAAATTACGACTTTTTTATACCCAACATTTGCCAAGTAATGCAAGCGGCGTTTGGTCACATTTGTCCCAAACCTCCCTGCAGTTTTCAAAATATCCTAAATATCCCAATTTCGAGGCCTGAGCCATATGTTGGAGCCAAATTCTGGCTCTATGCACGTATTCGCAGATTAAAATTACGACTTTTTATACCCAACATATGCCAAGTCCTGATAGCGGCAGTGAGTCACATTTTGCAGAAACTCCCCTGCAGTTTTTGAAATATCCCAAATATCTCTATTTCGAGGCCTGAGCCATATTTTGGAGTCAAATTCTGGCTCTATGCACGTATTCGCAGTTTGAAATTGCGACTTTTTATACCCAACATATGCCAAGTACTGAAAGCGGCAGTGAGTCACATTTTGCGCAAACTCCGCTGCAGTTTTCAAAATATCCCAAACATCCCAATTTCGAGGCCTGAGCCATATTTTGAAGCCAAATTCTGGCTCTCTGCACGTATACGCAGTTTGAAATTACGAATTTTTTATACCCAATATATGCGAAGAACTGAAAGCGGCGTTTGGTCACATTTGTCCTAAACCCCCCTGCACTTTTCAAAATATCCCAAATATCCCAAGTTCGAGGCCTGAGCCATAATTTGTAGCCAAATTCTGGCTCTTTGCACTTATTCGCTGTTTGAAAATACGACTTTTTATACCCAACATATGCCAAGTACTGAAAGCGGCAGTGAGTCATATTTTGCACAAACTCCCCTGCAGTTTTCAAAATATCCCAAACATCCCAATTTCAAGGCCTGAGCCATATTTTGGTGCCAAATTCTGGCTCTATGCACGTATTCGCAGTTTAAAATTACGACTTTTTATACCTAACATATGCCAAGTCCTGATAGCTGCAGTGAGTCACATTTTGCACAAACTCCCCTGCAGTTTTTGAAATATCCCAAATATCTCTATTTCGAGGCCTGAGCCATATTTTGGAGCCAAATTTTGGCTCTATGCACGTATTCGCAGTTTGAAATTGCGACTTTTTATACCCAACATATGCCAAGTACTGAAAGCGGCAGTGAGTCACATTTTGCGCAAACTCCGCTGCAGTTTTCAAAATATCCTAAACATCCCAATTTCGAGGCCTGAGCCATATTTTGGAGCCAAATTCTGGCTCTATGCACGTATTTGCAGATTAAAATTACGACTTTTTATACCCAGCATATGCCAAGTACTGAATGCGGCGTTTGGTCACATTTGTCCCAAACCAACCTCAGTTTTTAAAATATCCCAAATATCCCCATTTCTAGGCATGAGCCATATTTTGGACCCAAATTCTGGCTCTCTGAACGTATTCGACGTTTGAAATTACGACTTTTTTATACCCAACATATGCCAAGTAGTGAAATCGGCGCTGGGTCACATTTGTCCCAAACCCCCTTGCAGATTTCAAAATATCGCAAACATCCCAATTTCGAGGCCTCAGCCATATTTTGGAGCCCAATTCTGGCTCTTTGTACGTATTCGCTGTTTGAAAATACGACTTTTTATACCCAACATATGCCATTTACTGAAAGCGGCAGTGAGTCACATTTTACACAAACTTCCCTGCAGTTTTCAAGATATCGCAAACATCCCAAATTCTTGGCCTGAGCCATATTTTGGAGCCAAATTCTGGCTCTCTGCACATACTCGCAGTTTGAAATTACGATTTTTTTTATACCCAACATGTACCAAGTACTGAAAGCAGCGTTTGGTCACATTTGTCCCAAACCTCCCTGCAGATTTCAAAATATCCAAAACATTCCCAATTTCGAGGCCTGATTCATATTTTGGAGCCAAATTCTGGCTCTTTGCACGTATTCGCTGTTTGAAAATACGACTTTTTATACCCAACATATGCCAAGTACTGAAAGCGGCAGTGAGTCACATTTTACACAAACTCCCCTGCAGTTTTCAAAATATCCCAAACATCCCAATTTCGAGGCCTGAGCCATATTTTGGAGCCAAATTCTGGCTCTCTGCACGTACTCGCAGTTTGAAATTACGACTTTTTTATATCCAACATATGCGAAGTACTGAAAGCGGCGTTTGGTCACAATTGTCCCAAACCCCCCTGCAGTTTGCAAAATATTCCAAACAACCCAATTTCGAGGCCTGAACTATATTTTGGAGCCAAATTCTGGCTCTCTGCACGTATTCGCAGTTTGACATTACGACTATTTATACCCAACATATGCCAAGTACTGAAAGCGGCGTTTGGTCACATTTGTCCCAAACCCCCCCTGCAGTTTGCAAAATATTCTAAACAACCCAATTTCGAGGCCTGAGCCTTATTTTAGAGCCAAATTCTGGCTCTCTGCACGTATTCGCAGTTTGACATTACGACTTTTTATACCCAACATATGCCAAGTACTGAAAGCGAAGTGAGTCACATTTGGCACAAACTCCCCTGTAGTTTGCAAAATATCCCAAACATCCCAATTTCAAGGCCTGAGCTATATTTTGGTGCCAAATTCTGGCTCTATGCACGTATTCGCAGTTTAAAATTACGACTTTTTATACCCAACATATGCCAAGTAATGAAAGCGGCGTTTGGTCACATTTGTCCCAAACCCCCCTGCAGATTTCAAAATATCCCAAACATCCCAATTTCGAGGCCTGAGCCATATTTTTGTGCCAAATTCTGGCTCTCTGCACGTATTCGCAGTTTGAAATTACGACCTTTTTATACCCAACATATGCCAAGTAATGAAAGCGGCGTTTGGTCACATTTGTCCCAAACGCCCCTGCAGATTTCAAAATATCCCAAACATCCCAATTTCGAGGCCTGAGCCATAGTTTTTGTGCCAAATTCTGGCTCTCTGCACGCATTCGCAGTTTGAAATTACGACTTTTTTATACCCAACATATGCCAAGTAATGAAAGCAGCGTTGGTCACATTTGTCCCAAACCATCCTGCAGTTTTCAAAAATCCCAAATATTCCAATTTCGAGGCTGAGCCATATTTTGGAGCCAAATTCTGGCTCTTTGCACGTATTCGCTGTTTGAAAATACGACTTTTTATACCCAACATATGCCAAGTACTGAAAGCGGCAGTGAGTCACATTTTGCACAAACTCCCCTGCAGTTTTCAAAATATCCCAAACATCCCAATTTTGAGGCCTGAGCCATATTTTGGAGCCAAATTCTGGCTCTTTGCACGTACTCGCAGTTTGAAATAACGACTTTTTTATACCCAACATATGCGAAGTACTGAAAGCCGTGTTTGGTCACATTTGTCCTAAACCCCCCTGCACTTTTCAAAATATCCCAAATATCCCAAGTTCGAGGCCTGAGCCATAATTTGGAGCCAAATTCTGGCTCTTTGCACTTATTCGCTGTTTGAAAATACGACTTTTTATACCCAATATATGTCAAGTACTGAAAGCGGCAGTGAGTCATATTTTGCACAAACTCCCCTGCAGTTTTCAAAATATCCCAAACATCCCAATTTCAAGGCCTGAGCCATATTTTGGTGCCAAATTCTGGCTCTATGCACGTATTCGCAGTTAAAAATTACGACTTTTTATACCCAACATATGCCAAGTCCTGATAGCGGCAGTGAGTCACATTTTGCACAAACTCCCCTGCAGTTTTTGAAATATCCCAAATATCTCTATTTCGTGGCCTGAGCCATATTTTGGAGCCAAATTCTGGCTCTATGCACGAATTCACAGTTTGAAAATGCGACTTTTTATACCCAACATATGCCAAGTACTGAAAGCGGCAGTGAGTCACATTTTGCGCAAACTCCGCTGCAGTTTTCAAAATATCCTAAACATCCCAATTTCGAGGCCTGAGCCATATTTTGGAGCCAAATTCTGGCTCTATGCACGTATTTGCAGATTAAAATTACGACTTTTTATACCCAACATATGCCAAGTACTGAATGCGGCGTTTGGTCACATTTGTCCCAAACCAACCTCAGTTTTTAAAATATCCCAAATATCCCCATTTCTAGGAATGAGCCATATTTTGGACCCAAATTCTGGCTCTCTGAACGTATTCGACGTTTGAAATTACGACTTTTTTATACCCAACATATGCCAAGTAGTGAAATCGGCGCTGGGTCACATTTGTCCCAAACCCCCTTGCAGATTTCAAAATATCCCAAACATCCCAATTTCGAGGCCTGAGCCATATTTTGGAGCCAAATTCTGGCTCTCTGCACGTACTCGCAGTTTGAAATTACGACTTTTTTATATCCAACATATGCGAAGTACTGAAAGTGGCGTTTGGTCACATTTGTCCCAAACCCCCCTGCAGTTTGCAAAATATTCCAAACAACCCAATTTCGAGGCCTGAGCTATATTTTGGAGCCAAATTCTGGCTCTCTGCACGTATTCGCAGTTTGACATTACGACTATTTATACCCAACATATGCCAAGTACTGAAAGCGGCGTTTGGTCACATTTGTCCCAAACCCCCCCTGCAGTTTGCAAAATATTCCAAACAACCCAATTTCGAGGCCTGAGCCTTATTTTAGAGCCAAGTTCTGGCTCTCTGCATGTATTCACAGTCTGACATTACGACTTTTTATACCCAACATATGCCAAGTACTGAAAGCGAAGTGAGTCACATTTTGCACAAACTCCCCTGCAGTTTGCACAATATCCCAAACATCCCAATTTCAAGGCCTGAGCTATATTTTGGTGCCAAATTCTGGCTCTATGCACGTATTCGCAGTTTAAAATTACGACTTTTTATACCCAACATATGCCAAGTACTGAAAGCGGCGTTTGGTCACATTTGTCCCAAACCTCCCTCAGTTTTCAAAATATCCCAAATATCCAAATTTCGAGGCATGAGCCATATTTTGGACCCAAATTCTGGCTCTCTGAACGTATTCGCCGTTTGAAATTACGACTTTTTTATACCCAACATATGCCAAGTAATGAAAGCGGCGTTTGGTCACATATGTCCCAAACGCCCCTGCAGATTTCAAAATATCCCAAACATCCCAATTTCGAGGCCTGAGCCATATTTTTGTGCCAAATTCTGGCTCTCTGCACGCATTCTCAGTTTGAAATTACGACTTTTTTATACCCAACATATGCCAAGTAATGAAAGCAGCGTTTGGTCACATTTGTCCCAAACCTCCCTGCAGTTTTCAAAAATCCCAAATATTCCAATTTCGAGGTCTGAGCCATATTTTGGAGCCAAATTCTGGCTCTTTGCACGTATTCGCTGTTTGAAAATACGACTTTTTATACCCAACATATGCCAAGTACTAAAAGCGGCAGTTAGTCACATTTTGCACAAACTCCCCTGCAGTTTTCAAAATATCCCAAACATCCCAATTTTGAGGCCTGAGCCATATTTTGGAGCCAAATTCTGGCTCTCTGCACGTACTCGCAGTTTGAAATAACGACTTTTTTATACCCAACATATGCGAAGTACTGAAAGCCGTGTTTGGTCACATTTGTCCCAATCCCCCCTGCAGTTTGCAAAATATTCCAAACAGCCCAATGTCGAGGCCTGAGCCATATTTTGGAGCCAAATTCTGGCTCTCTGCACGTATTTGCAAATTGACGGTACGACTTTTTATACCTAACATATGCCAAGTACTGAAAGAGGCATTTTGTCCCATTTGTCCCAAACCCCCCTGCAGTTTGCAAAATATTCCAAACAACCCAATTTCGAGGCCTGAGCCTTATTTTGGAGCCAAATTCCGGCTCTCTGCACGTATTCGCAGTTTGACATTACGACTTTTTTTACCCAACATATGCTAAGTACTGAAAGCGAAGTGAGTCACATTTTGCACAAACTCCCCTGCAGTTTTCAAAATATCCCAAACATCCCAATTTCAAGGCCTGAGCCATATTTTGGTGCCAAATTCTGGCTCTATGCACGTATTCGCAGTTTAAAATTACGACTTTTTATACCCAACATAAGCCAAGTTCTGATAGCGGCAGTGAGTCACATTTTGCACAAACTCCCCTCCAGTTTTCAAAATATCCCAAACATCCCAATTTCGAGGCCTGAGCCATATTTTGCTGCCAAATTCTGGCTCTATGCACGTATTCGCAGTTTGACATTACGACAATTTATACCAAACATATGCCAAGTACTGAAAGCGGCGTTTGGTCACATTTGTCCCAAACCCCCCCTGCAGTTTGCAAAATATTCCAAACAACCCAATTTCGAGGCCTGAGTTATATTTTGGAGCCAAATTCTGGCTCTCTGCACGTATTCACTGTTTGAGATTATGACTTATTATACCCAACATATGCCAAGTACTGAATGCGGCAGTGAGTCATATTTTGGACAAACTCCCCTGCAGTTTTCAAAATATCCCAAATATTCCAATTTCAAGGCCTGAACCATATTTTGGAGCCAAATTCTAGCTCTCTGCACGTATTCGCAGTTTGAAATTACGAATTTTTATACCCAAAATATGCCAAGTACTGAAGGCGGCGTTTGGTCACATTTGTCCCAAACCTTCCTCAGTTTTCAAAATATCCCAAACATCCCAATTTCGAGGCATGAGCCATATTTTGGACCCAAATTCTGGCTCTCTGAACGTATTCACCGTTTGAAATTACGACTTTTTTATACCCAACATATACCAAGTAATGAAAGGGGCGTTTGGTCACATTTGTCCCAAATCACCCTGCAGATTTCAAAATATCCCAAACATCCCAATTTCGTGGCCTGAGCCACTTTTTGTGCCAAATTCTGGCTCTCTGCACGTATTCGCAGTATAAAATTACGACTTTTTTATACCAAAAATGTACTAAGTACTGAAAGCGGCGTTTGGTCACATTTGTCCCAAACCTCCCTGCAGTTTTCAAAATATGACAAATATCCCAATTTCGAGGCCTGAGCCATATTTTGGAGCCAAATTCTGGCTCTATGCACGTATTCGCAGTTTAAAATTACGACTTTTTATACCCAACATATGCCAAGTCCTGATAGCGGCAGTGAGTCACATTTTGCACAAACTCCGCTGCAGTTTTCAAAATATCCCAAACATCCCAATTTCGAGGCCTGAGCCATATTTTGAAGCCAAATTCTGGCTCTCTGCACGTATACGCAGTTTGAAATTACGACTTTTTTATACCCAATATATGCGAAGAACTGAAAGCGGCGTTTGGTCACATTTGTCCTAAACCCCCCTGCACTTTTCAAAATATCCAAAATATCCCAATTTCGAGGCCTGAGCCATAATTTGGAGCCAAATTTAGGCTCTTTGCACGTATTCGCTGTTTGAAAATACGACTTTTTATACCCAACATATGCCAAGTACTGAAAGCGGCGTTTGGTCACATTTGTCCCAAACCTCCCTCAGTTTTCAAAACATCCCAAATATCCAAATTTCGAGGCATGAGCCATATTTTGGACCCAAATTCTGGCTCTCTGAACGTATTCGCAGTTTGAAATTACGACTTTTTTATACCCATCATATGCCAAGTAATGAAAGCGGCGTTTGGTCACATTTGTCCCAAACGCCCCTGCAGATTTCAAAATATCCCAAACATCCCAATTTCGAGGCCTGAGCCATATTTTTGTGCCAAATTCTGGGTCTCTGCACGTATTCGCTGTTTGAAAATACGACTTTTTATACCCAACATATGCCAAGTTCTGAAAGCGGCAGTGAGTCACATTTTGCACAAACTCCCCTGCAGTTTTCAAAATATTCCAAACAACCCAATTTCGAGGCCTGAGCTATATTTTGGAGCCAAATTCTGGCTCTCTGCACGTATTTGCAAATTGACATTACGAATTTTTATACCCAACATATGCCAAGTACTGAAAGCGGCGTTTGGTCCCATTTGTCCCAAACCCCCCTGCAGTTTGCAAAATATTCCAAACAACCCAATTTCGAGGCCTGAGCCTTATTTTGGAGCCAAATTCTGGGTCTCTGCACGTATTCACAGTTTGACATTACAACTTTTTTTACCCAACATATGCTAAGTACTGAAAGCGAAGTGATTCACATTTTGCACAAACTCCCCTGCAGTTTTCAAAATATCCCAAACATCCCAATTTCAAGGCCTGAGCCATATTTTGGTGCCAAATTCTGGCTCTATGCACGTATTCGCAGTTTAAAATTACGACTTTTTATACCCAACATATGCCAAGTTCTGATAGCGGCAGTGAGTCACATTTTGCACAAACTCCCCTCCAGTTTTTAAAATATCCCAAACATCCCAATTTCGAGGCCTGAGCCATATTTTGGTGCCAAATTCTGGCTCTATGCACATATTCGCAGTTTAAAATTACGACTTTTTATACCCAACATATGCCAAGTCCTGATAGCGGCAGTAAGTCACATTTTGCACAAACTCCCCTGCAGTTTTTGAAATATCCCAAATATCCCAATTTCGAGGAATGAGCCATATTTTGGAGCCAAATTCTGGCTCTCTGCATGTATTCGCAGTTTGAAATTTCGAATTTTTTATACCCAACATATGCCAAGAACTGAAAGTGGCGTTTGGTCACATTTGTCCCAAACTTCACTGCCATTTTCAAAATATCCCAAATATCCCAATACCGAGGCCTGAGTTATATTTTGGAGCCAAATTCTGGCTCTCTGCACGTATTCACTGTTTGAGATTATGACTTTTTATACCCAACATATGCCAAGTACTGAATGCGGCAGTGAGTCATATTTTGATCAAACTCCCCTGCAGTTTTCAAAATATCCCAAATATTCCAATTTCAAGGCCTGAACCATATTTTGGACCCAAATTCTGGCTCTCTGCACGTATTCGCAGTTTGAAATTACGACTTTTTATACCCAAGATATGCCAAGTACTGAAGGCGGCGTTTGGTCACATTTGTCCCAAACCTTCCTCAGTTTTCAAAATATCCCAAATATCCCAATTTCGAGGCATGAGCCATATTTTTGACCCAAATTCTGGCTCTCTGAACGTATTCACCGTTTGAAATTACGAATTTTTATACCCAACATATGCCAAGTAATGAAAGCGGCGTTTGGTCACATTTGTCCCAAATCACCCTGCAGATTTCAAAATATCCCAAACATCCCAATTTCGAGGCCTGAGACATATTTTTGTGCCAAATTCTGGCTCTCTGCACGTATTCGCAGTTTAAAATTACGACTTTTTTATACCCAGAATGTACTAAGTACTGAAAGCGGCGTTTGGTCACATTTGTCCCAAACCTCCGTGCAGTTTTCAAAATATCCCAAATATCCCAATTTCGAGGCCTGAGCCATATTTTGGAGCCAAATTCTGGCTCTATGCACGTATTCGCAGTTTAAAATTACGACTTTTTATACCCAACATATGCCAAGTCCTGATAGCGGCAGTGAGTCACATTTTGCACAAACTCCCCTGCAGTTTTTGAAATATCCCAAATATCTCTATTTCAAGGCCTGAGCCATATTTTGGAGCCAAATTCTGGCTCAATGCACGTATTCGCAGTTTGAAATTGCGACTTTTTATACCCAACATATGCCAAGTACTGAAAGCGGCAGTGAGTCACATTTTGCGCAAACTCCGCTGCAGTTTTCAAAATATCTAAAACATCCCAATTTCGAGGTCTGAGCCATATTTTGAAGCCAAATTCTGGCTCTCTGCACGTATACGCAGTTTGAAATTACGATTTTTTATACCCAATATATGCGAAGAACTGAGAGCGGCTTTTGGTCACATTTGTCCTAAACCCACCTGCACTTTTCAAAATATCCCAAATATCCCAATTTCGAGGCCTGAGCCATAATTTGGAGCCAAATTCTGGCTCTTTGCACGTATTCGCTGTTTGAAAATACGACTTTTTATACCCAACATATGCCAAGTACTGAAAGCGGCAATGAGTCATATTTTGCACAAACTCCCCTGCAGTTTTCAAAATATCCCAAACATCCCAATTTCAAGGCCTGAGCCATATTTTTGTGCCAAATTCTGGCTCTATGCACGTATTCGCAGTTTAAAATTACGACTTTTTTATACCCAGAATGTACTAAGTACTGAAAGCGGCGTTTGGTCACATTTGTCCCAAACCTCCCTGCAGTTTTCAAAATATCCCAAATATCCCAATTTCGAGGCCTGAGCCATATTTTGGAGCCAAATTCTGGCTCTATGCACGTATTCGCAGATTAAAATTACGACTTTTTATACCCAACATATGCCAAGTCCTGATAGCGGCAATGAGTCACATTTTGCACAAACTCCCCTGCAGTTTTTGAAATATCCCAAATATCTCTATTTCGAGGCCTGAGCCATATTTTGGAGCCAAATTCTGGCTCTATGCACGTATTCGCAGTTTGAAATTGCGAATTTTTATACCCAACATGTGCCAAGTACTGAAAGCGGCAGTGAGTCACATTTTGCGCAAACTCCGCTGCAGTTTTCAAAATATCCTAAACATCTCAATTTCGAGGCCTGAGCCATATTTTGGAGCCAAATTCTGGCTCTATGCACGTATTTGCAGATTAAAATTACGACTTTTTATACCCAACATATGCCAAGTACTGAATGCGGCGTTTGGTCACATTTGTCCCAAACCCCCTTGCAGATTTCAAAATATCTCAAACATCCCAATTTCGAGGCCTCAGCCATATTTTGGAGCCAAATTCTGGCTCTTTGTACGTATTCGCTGTTTGAAAATACGACTTTTTATACCCAACATATGCCAAGTACTGAAAGCGGCAGTGAGTCACATTTTACACAAACTCCCCTGCAGTTTTCAAGATATCGCAAACATCCCAATTTCGAGGCCTGAGCCATATTTTGGAGCCAAATTCTGGCTCTCTGCACATACTCGCAGTTTGAAATTACGAATTTTTTTATACCCAACATGTACCAAGTACTGAAAGCAGCGTTTGGTCACATTTGTCCCAAACCTCCCTGCAGATTTCAAAATATCCAAAACATTCCCAATTTCGAGGCCTGATCCATATTTTGGAGCCAAATTCTGGCTCTTTGCACGTATTCGCTGTTTGAAAATACGACTTTTTATACCCAACATATGCCAAGTACTGAAAGCGGCAGTGAGTCACATTTAAACACAAACTCCCCTGCTGTTTTCAAAATATCCCAAACATCCCAATTTCGAGGCCTGAGCTATATTTTGGAGCCAAATTCTGGTTCTCTGCACGTACTCGCAGTTTGAAATTACGACTTTTTTATATCCAACATATGCGAAGTACTGAAAGCGGCGTTTGGTCACATTTGTCCCAAACCCCACTGCAGTTTGCAAAATATTCCAAACAACCCAATTTCGAGGCCTGAGCTATATTTTGAAGCCAAATTATGGCTCTCTGCACGTATTCGCAGTTTGACATTACGACTATTTATACCCAACATATGCCAAGTACTGAAAGCGGCGTTTGGTCACATTTGTCCCAAACCCCCCCTGCAGTTTGCAAAATATTCCAAACAACCCAATTTCGAGGCCTGAGCCTTATTTTAGAGCCAAATTCTGGCTCTCTGCACGTATTCGCAGTTTGACATTACGACTTTTTATACCCAACATATGCTAAGTACTGAAAGCGAAGTGAGTCACATTTTGCACAAACTCCCCTGCAGTTTGCAAAATATCCCAAACATCCCAATTTCAAGGCCTGAGCTATATTTTGGTGCCAAATTCTGGCTCTATGCACGTATTCGCAGTTTAAAATTACGACTTTTTATACCCAACATATGCCAAGTTCTGATAGCGGCAGTGAGTCACATTTTGCACAAACTCCCCTCCAGTTTTCAAAATATCCCAAACATCCCAATTTCGAAGCCTGAGCCATATTTTGGTGCCAAATTCTGGCTCTATGCACGTATTCGCAGTTTAAAATTACGACTTTTTATACCCAACATATGCCAAGTTCTGATAGCGGCAGTGAGTCACATTTTGCACAAACTCCCCTCCAGTTTTCAAAATATTCCAAACAGCCCAATTTCGAGGCCTGAGCCATATTTTGGAGCCAAATTCTGGCTCTCTGCACGTATTTGCAAATTGACATTACGACTTTTTATACCCAACATATGCCAAGTACTGAAAGCGGCGTTTGGTCCCATTTGTCCCAAACCCCCCTGCAGTTTGCAAAATATTCCAAACAACCCAATTTCGAGGCCTGAGCCTTATTTTGGAGCCAAATTCTGGTTCTCTGCACGTATTCGCAGTTTGACATTACGACTTTTTTTACCCAACATATGCTAAGTACTGAAAGCGAAGTGATTCACATTTTGCACAAACTCCCCTGCAGTTTTTGAAATATCCCAAATATCCCAATTTCGAGGAATGAGCCATATTTTGGAGCCAAATTCTGGCTCTCTGCATGTATTCGCAGTTTGAAATTTCGATTTTTTTATACCCAACATATGCCAAGAACTGAAAGCGGCGTTTGGTCACATTTGTCCCAAACTTCACTGCGGTTTTCAAAATATCCCAAATATCCCAATTTCGAGGCCTGAGTTATATTTTGGAGCCAAATTCTGGCTCTCTGCACGTATTCACTGTTTGAGATTATGACTTATTATACCCAACATATGCCAAGTACTGAATGCGGCAGTGAGTCATATTTTGCACAAACTCCCCTGCAGTTTTCAAAATATCCCAAATATTCCAATTTCAAGGCCTGAACCATATTTTGGAGCCAAATTCTGGCTCTCTGCACGTATTCGCAGTTTGAAATTACTACTTTTTATACCCAACATATGCCAAGTACTGAAGGCGGAGTTTGGTCACATTTGTCCCAAACCTTCCTCAGTTTTCAAAATATCCCAAACATCCCAATTTCGAGGCATGAGCCATATTTTGGACCCAAATTCTGGCTCTCTGAACGTATTCACCGTTTGAAATTACGACTTTTTTATACCCAACATATGCCAAGTAATGAAAGCGGCGTTTGGTCACATTTGTCCCAAATCACCCTGCAGATTTCAAAATATCCCAAACATCCCAATTTCGTGGCCTGAGCCATTTTTTGTGCCAAATTCTGGCTCTCTGCACGTATTCGCAGTTTAAAATTACGACTTTTTTATACCAAAAATGTACTAAGTACTGAAAGCGGCGTTTGGTCACATTTGTCCCAAACCTCCCTGCAGTTTTCAAAATATGACAAATATCCCAATTTCGAGGCCTGAGCCATATTTTGGAGCCAAATTCTGGCTCTATGCACGTATTCGCAGTTTAAAATTACGACTTTTTATACCCAACATATGCCAAGTCCTGATAGCGGCAGTGAGTCAGATTTTGCACAAACTCCGCTGCAGTTTTCAAAATATCCCAAACATCCCAATTTCGAGGCCTGAGCCATATTTTGAAGCCAAATTCTGGCTCTCTGCACGTATACGCAGTTTGAAATTACGACTTTTTTATACCCAATATATGCGAAGAACTGAAAGCGGCGTTTGGTCACATTTGTCCTAAACCCCCCTGCACTTTTCTAAATATCCCAAATATCCCAATTTCTAGGCCTGAGCCATAATTTGGAGCCAAATTCAGGCTCTTTGCACGTATTCGCTGTTTGAAAATACGACTTTTTATACCCAACATATGCCAAGTACTGAAAGCGGCGTTTGGTCACATTTGTCCCAAACCTCCCTCAGTTTTCAAAATATCCCAAATATCCAAATTTCGAGGCATGAGCCATATTTTGGACCCAAATTCTGGCTTTCTGAACGTATTCGCAGTTTGAAATTACGACTTTTTTATACCCAACATATGCCAAGTAATGAAAGCGGCGTTAGGTCACCTTTGTCCCAAACGCCCCTGCAGATTTAAAAATATCCCAAACATCCCAATTTCGAGGCCTGAGCCATATTTTTGTGCCAAATTCTGGGTCTCTGCACGCATTCGCAGTTTGAAATTACGACTTTTTTATACCCAACATATGCCAAGTAATGAAAGCAGCGTTTGGTCACATTTGTCCCAAACCTCCCTGTAGTTTTCAAAATATCCCAAATATTCCAATTTCGAGGCCTGAGCCATATTTTGGAGCCAAATTCTGGCTCTTTGCACGTATTCGCTGTTTGAAAATGCGACTTTTTATACCCAACATATGCCAAGTTCTGAAAGCGGCAGTGAGTCACATTTTGCACAAACTCCCCTGCAGTTTTCAAAATATCCCAAACATCCCAATTTTGAGGCCTGAGCCATATTTTGGAGCCAAATTCTGGCTCTCTGCACGTACTCGCAGTTTGAAATAACGACTTTTTTATACCCAACATATGCGAAGTACTGAAAGCCGTGTTTGGTTACATTTGTCCCAAACCCCCCTGCAGTTTGCAAAATATTCCAAACAGCCCAATTTCGAGGCCTGAGCCATATTTTGGAGCCAAATTCTGGCTCTCTGCACGTATTTGCAAATTGACATTACGACTTTTTATACCCAACATATGCCAAGTACTGAAAGCGGCGTTTGGTCCCATTTGTCCCAAACCCCCCTGCAGTTTGCAAAATATTCCAAACAACCCAATTTCGAGGCCTGAGCCTTATTTTGGAGCCAAATTCTGGTTCTCTGCACGTATTCGCAGTTTGACATTACGACTTTTTTTACCCAACATATGCCAAGTACTGAATGTGGCAGTGAGTCATATTTTGCACAAACTCCTCTGCAGTTTTCAAAATATCCCAAATATTCCAATTTCAAGGCCTGAACCATATTTTGGAGCCAAATTCTGGCTCTCTGCACGTATTTGCAAATTGACATTACGACTTTTTATACCCAACATATGCCAAGTACTGAAAGCGGCGTTTGGTCCCATTTGTCCCAAACCCCCCTGCAGTTTGCAAAATATTCCAAACAACCCAATTTCGAGGCCTGAGCCTTATTTTGGAGCCAAATTCTGGTTCTCTGCACGTATTCGCAGTTTGACATTACGACTTTTTTTACCCAACATATGCTCAGTACTGAAAGCGAAGTGATTCACATTTTGCACAAACTCCCCTGCAGTTTTCAAAATATCCCAAACATCCCAATTTCAAGGCCTGAGCCATATTTTGGTGCCAAATTCTGGCTCTATGCACGTATTCGCAGTTTAAAATTACGACTTTTTATACCCAACATATGCCAAGTCCTGATAGCGGCAGTGAGTCACATTTTGCACAAACTCCCCTGCAGTTTTTGAAATATCCCAAACATCCCAATTTCAAGGCCTGAGCCATATTTTTGTGCCAAATTCTGGCTCTATGCACGTATTCGCAGTTTAAAATTACGACTATTTTATACCCAGAATGTACTAAGTATTGAAAGCGGCGTTTGGTCACATTTGTCCCAAACCTCCCTGCAGTTTTCAAAATATCCCAATTTCGAGGCCTGAGCCATATTTTGGAGCCAAATTCTGGCTCTACGCACGTATTCGCAGATTAAAATTACGACTTTTTATACCCAACATATGCCAAGTCCTGATAGCGGCAGTGAGTCACATTTTGCACAAACTCCCCTGCAGTTTTTGAAATATCCCAAATATCTCTATTTCGAGGCCTGAGCCATATTTTGGAGCCAAATTCTGGCTCTATGCACGTATTCGCAGTTTGAAACTGCGACTTTTTATACCCAACATATGCCAAGTACTGAAAGCGGCAGTGAGTCACATTTTGCGCAAACTCCGCTGCAGTTTTCAAAATATCCTAAACATCCCAATTTCGAGGCCTGAGCCATATTTTGGAGCCAAATTCTGGCTCTATGCACGTATTTGCAGATTAAAATTACGACTTTTTATACCCAACATATGCCAAGTACTGAATGCGGCGTTTGGTCACATTTGTCCCAAACCCCCTTGCAGATTTCAAAATATCTCAAACATCCCAATTTCGAGGCCTCAGCCATATTTTGGAGCCAAATTCTAGCTCTTTGTACGTATTCGCTGTTTGAAAATACGACTTTTTATACCCAACATATGCCAAGTACTGAAAGCGGCAGTGAGTCACATTTTTACACAAACTCCCCTGCAGTTTTCAAGATATCGCAAACATCCCAATTTCGAGGCCTGAGCCATATTTTGGAGCCAAATTCTGGCTCTCTGCACATACTCGCAGTTTGAAAATACGAATTTTTTTATACCTAACATGTACCAAGTACTGAAAGCAGCGTTTGGTCACATTTGTCCCAAACCTCCCTGCAGATTTCAAAATATCCAAATCATTCCCAATTTCGAGGCCTGATCCATATTTTGGAGCCAAATTCTGGCTCTTTGCACGTATTCGCTGTTTGAAAATACGACTTTTTATACCCAACATATGCCAAGTTCTGAAAGCGGCAGTGAGTCACATTTTGCACAAACTCCCCTGCAGTTTTCAAAATATCCCAAACATCCCAATTTTGAGGCCTGAGCCATATTTTGGAGCCAAATTCTGGCTCTCTGCACGTTACTCGCAGTTTGAAATAACGACTTTTTTATACCCAACATATGCGAAGTACTGAAAGCCGTGTTTGGTTACATTTGTCCCAAACCCCCCTGCAGTTTGCAAAATATTCCAAACAGCCCAATTTCGAGGCCTGAGCCATATTTTGGAGCCAAATTCTGGCTCTCTGCACGTATTTGCAAATTGACATTACGACTTTTTATACCCAACATATGCCAAGTACTGAAAGCGGCGTTTGGTCCCATTTGTCCCAAACCCCCCTGCAGTTTGCAAAATATTCCAAACAACCCAATTTCGAGGCCTGAGCCTTATTTTGGAGCCAAATTCTGGTTCTCTTCACGTATTCGCAGTTTGACATTACGACTTTTTTTACCCAACATATGCCAAGTACTGAATGTGGCAGTGAGTCATATCTTGCACAAACTCCTCTGCAGTTTTCAAAATATCCCAAATATTCCAATTTCAAGGCCTGAACCATATTTTGGAGCCAAATTCTGGCTCTCTGCACGTATTTGCAAATTGACATTACGACTTTTTATACCCAACATATGCCAAGTACTGAAAGCGGCGTTTGGTCCCATTTGTCCCAAACCCCCCTGCAGTTTGCAAAATATTCCAAACAACCCAATTTCGAGGCCTGAGCCTTATTTTGGAGCCAAATTCTGGTTCTCTGCACGTATTCGCAGTTTGACATTACGACTTTTTTTACCCAACATATGCTAAGTACTGTAAGCGAAGTGATTCACATTTTGCACAAACTCCCCTGCAGTTTTCAAAATATCCCAAACATCCCAATTTCAAGGCCTGAGCCATATTTTGGTGCCAAATTCTGGCTCTATGCACGTATTCGCAGTTTAAAATTACGACTTTTTATACCCAACATATGCCAAGTCCTGATAGCGGCAGTGAGTCACATTTTGCACAAACTCCCCTGCAGTTTTTGAAATATCCCAAATATCTCTATTTCGAGGCCTGAGCCATATTTTGGAGCCAAATTCTGGCTCAATGCACGTATTCGCAGTTTGAAATTGCGACTTTTTATACCCAACATATGCCAAGTACTGAAAGCGGCAGTGAGTCACATTTTGCGCAAACTCCGCTGCAGTTTTCAAAATATCCCAAACATCCCAATTTCGAGGCCTGAGCCATATTTTGAAGCCAAATTCTGGCTCTCTGCACGTATACGCAGTTTGAAATTACGATTTTTTATACCCAATATATGCAAAGAACTGAAAGCGGCTTTTGGTCACATTTGTCCTAAACCCCCCAGCACTTTTCAAAATATCCCAAATATCCCAATTTCGAGGCCTGAGCCATAATTTGGAGCCTAATTCTGGCTCTTTGCACGTATTCGCTGTTTGAAAATACGACTTTTTATACCCAACATATGCCAAGTACTGAAAGCGGCAGTGAGTCATATTTTGCAAAAACTCCCCTGCAGTTTTCAAAATATCCCAAACATCCCAATTTCAAGGCCTGAGCCATATTTTTGTGCCAAATTCTGGCTCTATGCACGTATTCGCAGTTTAAAATTACGACTATTTTATACCCAGAATGTACTAAGTACTGAAAGCGGCGTTTGGTCACATTTGTCCCAAACCTCCCTGCAGTTTTCAAAATATCCCAAATATCCCAATTTCGGGGCCTGAGCCATATTTTGGAGCCAAATTCTGGCTCTATGCACGTATTCGCAGATTAAAATTACGACTTTTTATACCCAACATATGCCAAGTCCTGATAGCGGCAGTGAGTCACATTTTGCACAAACTCCCCTGCAGTTTTTGAAATATCCCAAATATCTCTATTTCGAGGCCTGAGCCATATTTTGGAGCCAAATTCTGGC
This sequence comes from Procambarus clarkii, assembly GCF_040958095.1. Classification (NCBI taxonomy): domain Eukaryota; kingdom Metazoa; phylum Arthropoda; class Malacostraca; order Decapoda; family Cambaridae; genus Procambarus; species Procambarus clarkii. The sequence goes on along the minus strand of NC_091206.1, from coordinate 6,298,548 downwards.
TCTATGCACGTATTCGCAGTTTGAAATTGCGACTTTTTATACCCAACATATGCCAAGTACTGAAAGCGGCAGTGAGTCACATTTTGCGCAAACTCCGCTGCAGTTTTCAAAATATCCTAAACATCCCAATTTCGAGGCCTGAGCCATATTTTGGAGCCAAATTCTGGCTCTATGCACGTATTTGCAGATTAAAATTACGACTTTTTATACCCAACATATGCCAAGTACTGAATGCGGCGTTTGGTCACATTTGTCCCAAACCCCCTTGCAGATTTCAAAATATCTCAAACATCCCAATTTCGAGGCCTCAGCCATATTTTGGAGCCAAATTCTGGCTCTTTGTACGTATTCGCTGTTTGAAAATACGACTTTTTATACCCAACATATGCCAAGTACTGAAAGCGGCAGTGAGTCACATTTTACACAAACTCCCCTGCAGTTTTCAAGATATCGCAAACATCCCAATTTCGAGGCCTGAGCCATATTTTGGAGCCAAATTCTGGCTCTCTGCACATACTCGCAGTTTGAAATTACGAATTTTTTTATACCCAACATGTACCAAGTACTGAAAGCAGCGTTTGGTCACATTTGTCCCAAACCTCCCTGCAGATTTCAAAATATCCAAATCATTCCCAATTTCGAGGCCTGATCCATATTTTGGAGCCAAATTCTGGCTCTTTGCACGTATTCGCTGTTTGAAAATACGACTTTTTATACCCAACATATGCCAAGTACTGAAAGCGGCAGTGAGTCACATTTTACACAAACTCCCCTGCAATTTTCAAAATATCCCAAACATCCCAATTTCGGGGCCTGAGCCATATTTTGGAGCCAAATTCTGGCTCTCTGCACGTACTCGCAGTTTGAAATTACGACTTTTTTATATCCAACATATGCGAAGTACTGAAAGCGGCGTTTGGTCACATTTGTCCCAAACCCCCCTGCAGTTTGCAAAATATTCCAAACAACCCAATTTCGAGGCCTGAGCTATATTTTGGAGCCAAATTCTGGCTCTCTGCACGTATTCGCAGTTTGACATTACGACTATTTATACCCAACATATGCCAAGTACTGAAAGCGGCGTTTGGTCACATTTGTCCCAAACCCCCCCTGCAGTTTGCAAAATATTCCAAACAACCCAATTTCGAGGCCTGAGCCTTATTTTAGAGCCAAATTCTGGCTCTCTGCACGTATTCGCAGTTTGACATTACGACTTTTTATACCCAACATATGCCAAGTACTGAAAGCGAAGTGAGTCACATTTTGCACAAACTCCCCTGCAGTTTGCAAAATATCCCAAACATCCCATTTTCAAGGCCTGAGCTATATTTTGGTTCCAAATTCTGGCTCTATGCATGTATTCGCAGTTTAAAATTACGACTTTTTATACCCAACATATGCCAAGTACTGAAAGCGGCATTTGGTCACATTTGTCCCAAACCTCCCTCAGTTTTCAAAATATCCCAAATATCCAAATTTCGAGGCATGAGCCATATTTTGGAGCCAAATTCTGGCTCTCTGAACGTATTCGCCGTTTGAAATTACGACTTTTTTATTCCCAACATATGCCAAGTAATGAAAGCGGCGTTTGGTCACATTTGTCCCAAACCCCCCTGCAGATTTCAAAATATCCCAAACATCCCAATTTCGAGGCCTGAGCCATATTTTTGTGCCAAATTCTGGCTCTCTGCACGTATTCGCAGTTTGAAATTACGACCTTTTTATACCCAACATATGCCAAGTAATGAAAGCGGCGTTTGGTCACATTTGTCCCAAACGCCCCTGCAGATTTCAAAATATCCCAAACATCCCAATTTCGAGGCCTGAGCCATATTTTTTTGCCAAATTCTGGCTCTCTGCACGCATTCGCAGTTTGAAATTACGACTTTTTTATACCCAACATATGCCAAGTAATGAAAGCAGCGTTTGGTCACATTTGTCCCAAACCCCCCTGCAGTTTGCAAAATATTCCAAACAGCCCAATTTCGAGGCCTGAGCCATATTTTGGAGCCAAATTCTGGCTCTCTGCACGTATTTGCAAATTGACATTACGACTTTTTATACCCAACATATGCCAAGTACTGAAAGCGGCGTTTGGTCCCATTTGTCCCAAACCCCCCTGCAGTTTGCAAAATATTCCAAACAACCCAATTTCGAGGCCTGAGCCTTATTTTGGAGCCAAATTCTGGTTCTCTGCACGTATTCGCAGTTTGACATTACGACTTTTTTTACCCAACATATGCCAAGTACTGAATGTGGCAGTGAGTCATATTTTGCACAAACTCCTCTGCAGTTTTCAAAATATCCCAAATATTCCAATTTCAAGGCCTGAACCATATTTTGGAGCCAAATTCTGGCTCTCTGCACGTATTTGCAAATTGACATTACGACTTTTTATACCCAACATATGCCAAGTACTGAAAGCGGCGTTTGGTCCCATTTGTCCCAAACCCCCCTGCAGTTTGCAAAATATTCCAAACAACCCAATTTCGAGGCCTGAGCCTTATTTTGGAGCCAAATTCTGGTTCTCTGCACGTATTCGCAGTTTGACATTACGACTTTTTTTACCCAACATATGCTAAGTACTGAAAGCGAAGTGATTCACATTTTGCACAAACTCCCCTGCAGTTTTCAAAATATCCCAAACATCCCAATTTCAAGGCCTGAGCCATATTTTGGTGCCAAATTCTGGCTCTATGCACGTATTCGCAGTTTAAAATTACGACTTTTTATACCCAACATATGCCAAGTCCTGATAGCGGCAGTGAGTCACATTTTGCACAAACTCCCCTGCAGTTTTTGAAATATCCCAAATATCTCTATTTCGAGGCCTGAGCAATATTTTGGAGCCAAATTCTGGCTCAATGCACGTATTCGCAGTTTGAAATTGCGACTTTTTATACCCAACATATGCCAAGTACTGAAAGCGGCAGTGAGTCACATTTTGCGCAAACTCCGCTGCAGTTTTCAAAATATCCCAAACATCCCAATTTCGAGGCCTGAGCCATATTTTGAAGCCATATTCTGGCTCTCTGCACGTATACGCAGTTTGAAATTACGATTTTTTATACCCAATATATGCGAAGAACTGAAAGCGGCTTTTGGTCACATTTGTCCTAAACCCCCCTGCACTTTTCAAAATATCCCAAATATCCCAATTTCGAGGCCTGAGCCATAATTTGGAGCCAAATTCTGGCTCTTTGCACGTATTCGCTGTTTGAAAATACGACTTTTTATACCCAACATATGCCAAGTACTGAAAGCGGCAGTGAGTCATATTTTGCACAAACTCCCCTGCAGTTTTCAAAATATCCCAAACATCCCAATTTCAAGGCCTGAGCCATATTTTTGTGCCAAATTCTGGCTCTATGCACGTATTCGCAGTTTAAAATTACGACTATTTTATACCCAGAATGTACTAAGTACTGAAAGCGGCATTTGGTCACATTTGTCCCAAACCTCCCTGCAGTTTTCAAAATATCCCAATTTCGAGGCCTGAGCCATATTTTGGAGCCAAATTCTGGCTCTACGCACGTATTCGCAGATTAAAATTACGACTTTTTATACCCAACATATGCCAAGTCCTGATAGCGGCAGTGAGTCACATTTTGCACAAACTCCCCTGCAGTTTTTGAAATATCCCAAATATCTCTATTTCGAGGCCTGAGCCATATTTTGGAGCCAAATTCTGGCTCTATGCACGTATTCGCAGTTTGAAATTGCGACTTTTTATACCCAACATATGCCAAGTACTGAAAGCGGCAGTGAGTCACATTTTGCGCAAACTCCGCTGCAGTTTTCAAAATATCCTAAACATCCCAATTTCGAGGCCTGAGCCATATTTTGGAGCCAAATTCTGGCTCTATGCACGTATTTGCAGATTAAAATTACGACTTTTTATACCCAACATATGCCAAGTACTGAATGCGGCGTTTGGTCACATTTGTCCCAAACCCCCTTGCAGATTTCAAAATATCTCAAACATCCCAATTTCGAGGCCTCAGCCATATTTTGGAGCCAAATTCTGGCTCTTTGTACGTATTCGCTGTTTGAAAATACGACTTTTTATACCCAACATATGCCAAGTACTGAAAGCGGCAGTGAGTCACATTTTACACAAACTCCCCTGCAGTTTTCAAGATATCGCAAACATCCCAATTTCGAGGCCTGAGCCATATTTTGGAGCCAAATTCTGGCTCTCTGCACATACTCGCAGTTTGAAATTACGAATTTTTTTATACCCAACATGTACCAAGTACTGAAAGCAGCGTTTGGTCACATTTGTCCCAAACCTCCCTGCAGATTTCAAAATATCCAAATCATGCCCAATTTCGAGGCCTGATCCATATTTTGGAGCCAAATTCTGGCTCTTTGCACGTATTCGCTGTTTGAAAATACGACTTTTTATACCCAACATATGCCAAGTACTGAAAGCGGCAGTGAGTCACATTTTACACAAACTCCCCTGCAATTTTCAAAATATCCCAAACATCCCAATTTCGGGGCCTGAGCCATATTTTGGAGCAAAATTCTGGCTCTCTGCACGTACTCGCAGTTTGAAATTACGACTTTTTTATATCCAACATATGCGAAGTACTGAAAGCGGCGTTTTGTCACATTTGTCCCAAACCCCCCTGCAGTTTGCAAAATATTCCAAACAACCCAATTTCGAGGCCTGAGCTATATTTTGGAGCCAAATTCTGGCTCTCTGCACGTATTCGCAGTTTGACATTACGACTATTTATACCCAACATATGCCAAGTACTGAAAGCGGCGTTTGGTCACATTTGTCCCAAACCCCCCCTGCAGTTTGCAAAATATTCCAAACAACCCAATTTCGAGGCCTGAGCCTTATTTTAGAGCCAAATTCTGGCTCTCTGCACGTATTCGCAGTTTGACATTACGACTTTTTATACCCAACATATGCCAAGTACTGAAAGCGAAGTGAGTCACATTTTGCACAAACTCCCCTGCAGTTTGCAAAATATCCCAAACATCCCATTTTCAAGGCCAGAGCTATATTTTGGTGCCAAATTCTGGCTCTATGCACGTATTCGCAGTTTAAAATTACGACTTTTTATACCCAACATATGCCAAGTACTGAAAGCGGCGTTTGGTCACATTTGTCCCAAACCTCCCTCAGTTTTCAAAATACCCCAAATATCCAAATTTCGAGGCATGAGCCATATTTTGGACCCAAATTCTGGCTCTCTGAACGTATTCGCCGTTTGAAATTACGACTTTTTTATTCCCAACATATGCCAAGTAATGAAAGCGGCGTTTGGTCACATTTGTCCAAAACCCCCCTGCAGATTTCAAAATATCCCAAACATCCCAATTTCGAGGCCTGAGCCATATTTTTGTGCCAAATTCTGGCTCTCTGCACGTATTCGCAGTTTGAAATTACGACCTTTTTATACCCAACATATGCCAAGTAATGAAAGCGGCGTTTGGTCACATTTGTCCCAAACGCCCCTGCAGATTTCAAAATATCCCAAACATCCCAATTTCGAGGCCTGAGCCATATTTTTTTGCCAAATTCTGGCTCTCTGCACGCATTCGCAGTTTGAAATTACGACTTTTTTATACCCAACATATGCCAAGTAATGAAAGCAGCGTTTGGTCACATTTGTCCCAAACCTCCCTGCAGTTTTCAAAAATCCCAAATATTCCAATTTCGAGGCCTGAGCCATATTTTGGAGCCAAATTCTGGCTCTTTGCACGTATTCGCTGTTTGAAAATACGACTTTTTATACCCAACATATGCCAAGTACTGAAAGCGGCAGTGAGTCATATTTTGCACAAACTCCCCTGCAGTTTTCAAAATATCCCAAACATCCCAATTTCAAGGCCTGAGCCATATTTTTGTGCCAAATTCTGGCTCTATGCACGTATTCGCAGTTTAAAATTACGACTATTTTATACCAAGAATGTACTAAGTACTGAAAGCGGCGTTTGGTCACATTTGTCCCAAACCTCCCTGCAGTTTTCAAAATATCCCAATTTCGAGGCCTGAGCCATATTTTGGAGCCAAATTCTGGCTCTACGCACGTATTCGCAGATTAAAATTACGACTTTTTATACCCAACATATGCCAAGTCCTGATAGCGGCAGTGAGTCACATTTTGCACAAACTCCCCTGCAGTTTTTGAAATATCCCAAATATCTCTATTTCGAGGCCTGAGCCATATTTTGGAGCCAAATTCTGGCTCTATGCACGTATTCGCAGTTTGAAATTGCGACTTTTTATACCCAACATATGCCAAGTACTGAAAGCGGCAGTGAGTCACATTTTGCGCAAACTCCGCTGCAGTTTTCAAAATATCCTAAACATCCCAATTTCGAGGCCTGAGCCATATTTTGGAGCCAAATTCTGGCTCTATGCACGTATTTGCAGATTAAAATTACGACTTTTTATACCCAACATATGCCAAGTACTGAATGCGACGTTTGGTCACATTTGTCCCAAACCCCCTTGCAGATTTCAAAATATCTCAAACATCCCAATTTCGAGGCCTCAGCCATATTTTGGAGCCATATTCTGGCTCTTTGTACGTATTCGCTGTTTGAAAATACGACTTTTTATACCCAACATATGCCAAGTACTGAAAGCGGCAGTGAGTCACATTTTACACAAACTCCCCTGCAGTTTTCAAGATATCGCAAACATCCCAATTTCGAGGCCTGAGCCATATTTTGGAGCCAAATTCTGGCTCTCTGCACATACTCGCAGTTTGAAATTACGAATTTTTTTATACCCAACATGTACCAAGTACTGAAAGCAGCGTTTGGTCACATTTGTCCCAAACCTCCCTGCAGATTTCAAAATATCCAAATCATGCCCAATTTCGAGGCCTGATCCATATTTTGGAGCCAAATTCTGGCTCTTTGCACGTATTCGCTGTTTGAAAATACGACTTTTTATACCCAACATATGCCAAGTACTGAAAGCGGCAGTGAGTCACATTTTACACAAACTCCCCTGCAATTTTCAAAATATCCCAAACATCCCAATTTCGGGGCCTGAGCCATATTTTGGAGCAAAATTCTGGCTCTCTGCACGTACTCGCAGTTTGAAATTACGACTTTTTTATATCCAACATATGCGAAGTACTGAAAGCGGCGTTTTGTCACATTTGTCCCAAACCCCCCTGCAGTTTGCAAAATATTCCAAACAACCCAATTTCGAGGCCTGAGCTATATTTTGGAGCCAAATTCTGGCTCTCTGCACGTATTCGCAGTTTGACATTACGACTATTTATACCCAACATATGCCAAGTACTGAAAGCGGCGTTTGGTCACATTTGTCCCAAACCCCCCCTGCAGTTTGCAAAATATTCCAAACAACCCAATTTCGAGGCCTGAGCCTTATTTTAGAGCCAAATTCTGGCTCTCTGCACGTATTCGCAGTTTGACATTACGACTTTTTATACCCAACATATGCCAAGTACTGAAAGCGAAGTGAGTCACATTTTGCACAAACTCCCCTGCAGTTTGCAAAATATCCCAAACATCCCATTTTCAAGGCCTGAGCTATATTTTGGTGCCAAATTCTGGCTCTATGCACGTATTCGCAGTTTAAAATTACGACTTTTTATACCCAACATATGCCAAGTACTGAAAGCGGCGTTTGGTCACATTTGTCCCAAACCTCCCTCAGTTTTCAAAATATCCCAAATATCCAAATTTCGAGGCATGAGCCATATTTTGGACCCAAATTCTGGCTCTCTGAACGTATTCGCCGTTTGAAATTACGACTTTTTTATTCCCAACATATGCCAAGTAATGAAAGCGGCGTTTGGTCACATTTGTCCCAAACCCCCCTGCAGATTTCAAAATATCCCAAACATCCCAATTTCGAGGCCTGAGCCATATTTTTGTGCCAAATTCTGGCTCTCTGCACGTATTCGCAGTTTGAAATTACGACCTTTTTATACCCAACATATGCCAAGTAATGAAAGCGGCGTTTGGTCACATTTGTCCCAAACGCCCCTGCAGATTTCAAAATATCCCAAACATCCCAATTTCGAGGCCTGAGCCATATTTTTTTGCCAAATTCTGGCTCTCTGCACGCATTCGCAGTTTGAAATTACGACTTTTTTATACCCAACATATGCCAAGTAATGAAAGCAGCGTTTGGTCACATTTGTCCCAAACCTCCCTGCAGTTTTCAAAAATCCCAAATATTCCAATTTCGAGGCCTGAGCCATATTTTGGAGCCAAATTCTGGCTCTTTGCACGTATTCGCTGTTTGAAAATACGACTTTTTATACCCAACATATGCCAAGTACTGAAAGCGGCAGTGAGTCACATTTTGCACAAACTCCCCTGCAGTTTTCAAAATATCCCAAACATCCCAATTTTGAGGCCTGAGCCATATTTGGAGCCAAATTCTGACTCTCTGCACGTACTCGCAGTTTGAAATAACGACTTTTTTATACCCAACATATGCGAAGTACTGAAAGCCGTGTTTGGTCACATTAGTCCCAATCCCCCCTGCAGTTTGCAAAATATTCCAAACAGCCCAATTTCGAGGCCTGAGCCATATTTTGGAGCCAAATTCTGGCTCTCTGCACGTATTTGCAAATTGACATTACGACTTTTTATACCCAACATATGCCAAGTACTGAAAGCGGCATTTGGTCCCATTTGTCCCAAACCCCCCTGCAGTTTGCAAAATATTCCAAACAACCCAATTTCGAGGCCTGAGCCTTATTTTGGAGCCAAATTCTGGCTCTCTGCACGTATTCGCAGTTTGACATTACGAATTTTTTACCCAACATATGCTAAGTACTGAAAGCGAAGTGAGTCACATTTTGCACAAACTCCCCTGCAGTTTTCAAAATATCCCAAACATCCCAATTTCAAGGCCTGAGCCATATTTTGGTGCCAAATTCTGGCTCTATGCACGTATTCGCAGTTTAAAATTACGACTTTTTATACCCAACATATGCCAAGTTCTGATAACGGCAGTGAGTCACATTTTGCACAAACTCCCCTCCAGTTTTCAAAATATCCCAAGCATCCCAATTTCGAGGCCTGAGCCATATTTTGGTGCCAAATTCTGGCTCTATGCACGTATTCGCAGTTTAAAATTACGACTTTTTATACCCAACATATGCCAAGTCCTGATAGCGGCAGTGAGTCACATTTTGCACAAACTCCCCTGCAGTTTTTGAAATATCCCAAATATCTCAATTTCGAGGAATGAGCCATATTTTGGAGCCAAATTCTGGCTCTCTGCATGTATTCGCAGTTTGAAATGTCGACTTTTTTATACCCAACATATGCCAAGAACTGAAAGCGGCGTTTGGTCACATTTGTCCCAAACTTCACTGCGGTTTTCAAAATATCCCAAATATCCCAATTTCGAGGCCTGAGTTATATTTTGGAGCCAAATTCTGGCTCTCTGCACGTATTCACTGTTTGAGATTATGACTTATTATACCCAACATATGCCAAGTACTGAATGCGGCAGTGAGTCATATTTTGCACAAACTCCCCTGAAGTTTTCAAAATATCCCAAATATTCCAATTTCAAGGCCGGAACCATATTTTGGAGCCAAATTCTGGCTCTCTGCACGTATTCGCAGTTTGAAATTACGACTTTTTATACCCAACATATGCCAAGTACTGAAGGCGGCGTTTGGTCACATTTGTCCCAAACCTTCCTCAGTTTTCAAAATATCCCAAACATCCCAATTTCGAGGCATGAGCCATATTTTGGACTCAAATTCTGGCTCTCTGAACGTATTCGCAGTTTAAAATTACGACTTTTTTATACCCAAAATGTACTAAGTACTGAAAGCGGCGTTTGGTCATATTTGTCCCAAACCTCCCTGCAGTTTTCAAAATATGACAAATATCCCAATTTCGAGGCCTGAGCCATATTTTGGAGCCAAATTCTGGCTCTATGCACGTATTCGCAGTTTAAAATTACGACTTTATACCCAACATATGCCAAGTCCTGATAGCGGCATTGAGTCACATTTTGCACAAACTCCGCTGCAGTTTTCAAAATATCCCAAACATCCCAATTTCGAGGCCTGAGCCATATTTTGAAGCCAAATTCTGGCTCTCTGCACGTATACGCAGTTTGATATTACGACTTTTTTATACCCAATATATGCGAAGAACTGAAAGCGGCGTTTGGTCACATTTGTCCTAAACCCCCCTGCACTTTTCAAAATATCCCAAATATCCCAATTTCGAGGCCTGAGCCATAATTTGGAGCCAAATTCAGGCTCTTTGCACGTATTCGCTGTTTGAAAATACGACTTTTTATACCCAACATATGTCAAGTACTGAAAGCGGCAGTGAGTCACATTTTGCACAAACTCCCCTGCAGTTTCCTAAATATCCCAAACATCCCAATTTCAATGCCTGAGCCATATTTTGGTGCCAAATTCTGGCTCTATGCACGTATTCGCAGTTTAAAATTACGACTTTTTATACCCAACATATGCCAAGTCCTGATAGCGGCAGTGAGTCACATTTTGCACAAACTCCCCTGCAGTTTTTGAAATATCCCAAATATCTCTATTTCGAGGCCTGAGCCATATTTTGGAGCCAAATTCTGGCTCTATGCACGTATTCGCAGTTTGAAATTGCAACTTTTTATACCCAACATATGCCAAGTACTGAAAGCGGCAGTGAGTCACATTTTGCGCAAACTCCGCTGCAGTTTTCAAAATATCCTAAACATCCCAATTTCGAGGCCTGAGCCATATTTTGGAGCCAAATTCTGGCTCTATGCACGTATTTGCAGATTAAAATTACGACTTTTTATACCCAATATAAGCTAAGTCCTGATAGCGGCATTGAGTCACATTTTGCACAAACTCCCCTGCAGTTTTCAAAATATCTCAAATATCCCAATTTCGAGGCCTGAGCTATATTTTGGAGCCAAATTCTGGCTCTCTGCACGTATTCGCAGCTTAAAATTACGACTTTTTTATACCCAGAATGTACTAAGTACTGAAAGCGGCGTTTGGTCACATTTGTCCCAAACCTCCCTGCAGTTTTCAAAATATCCCAAATATCCCAATTTCGAGGCCTGAGCCATATTTTGGAGCCAAATTCTGGCTCTATGCACGTATTCGCAGTTTAAAATTACGACTTTTTATACCCAACATATGCCAAGTCCTGATAGCGGCAGTGAGTCACATTTTGCAAAAACTCCTCTGCAGTTTTCAAAATATCCCAAATATTCCAATTTCAAGGCCTGAACCATATTTTGGAGCCAAATTCTGGCTCTCTGCACGTATTCGCAGTTTGAAATTACGACTTTTTTATACCCAAAATGTACCAAGTACTGAAAGCGGTGTTTGGTCACATTTGTCCCAAACCTCCCTGCAGTTTTCAAAATATCCCAAATATCCCAATTTCCAGGCCTGAGCCATATTTTGGAGCCAAATTCTGGCTCTATGCACGTATTCGCAGTTTAAAATTACGACTTTTTATACCCAACATATGCCAAGTCCTGATAGCGGCAGTGAGTCACATTTTGCACAAACTCCCCTGCAGTTTTTCATATATCCCAAATATCTCTATTTCGAGGCCTGAGCCATATTTTGGAGCCAAATTCTGTCTCTGTGCACGTATTCGCAGTTTGAAATTGCGACTTTTTATACCCAACATATGCCAAGTACTGAAAGCGGCAGTGAGTCACATTTTGCGCAAACTCCGCTGCAGTTTTCAAAATATCCCAAACATCCCAATTTCGAGGCCTGAGCCATATTTTGAAGCCAAATTCTGGCTCTCTGCACGTATTCGCAGTTTGAAATTACGACTTTTTTATACCCAATATATGCGAAGAACTGAAAGCGGCATTTGGTCACATTTGTCCTAAACCCCCCTGCACTTTTCAAAATATCCCAAATATCCCAATTTCGAGGCCTGAACCATAATTTGGAGCCAAATTCTGGCTCTTTGCACGTATTCGCTGTTTGAAAATACGACTTTTTATACCCAACATATGCCAAGTACTGAAAGCGGCAGTGAGTCACATTTTGCACAAACTCCCCTGCAGTTTTCAAAATATCCCAAACATCCCAATTTCATGGCCTGAGCCATATTTTGGAGCCAAATTCTGCCTCTATGCACGTATTCGCAGTTTAAAATTACGACTTTTTATACCCAACATATGCCAAGTCCTGATAGCGGCAGTGAGTCACATTTTGCACAAACTCCCCTGCAGTTTTAGAATTATCCCACATATCCCAATTTCGAGGCCTGAGCCATATTTTGGAGCCAAATTCTGGCTCTCTGCACGTATTCGCAGTTTGAAATTGCAACTTTTTTATATCCAACATATGCCAAGTACTGAGAGACGCGTCTGGTCACATTTGTCCCAATACCCCCTGCACTTTTCAAAATTTTCCAAACATCTAAATTTCGAGGCCTGAGCCATATTTTAGAGCCAAATTCAGGCTCTCTGCACGTATTCGCTGTTTGAAATTACGACTTTTTATACAAAACATATGCTAAGTACTAAAAGCGCCAGTGAGTCATATTTTGCACCAACTCCTCTGCAAATTTCAAAATATCTCAAATATTCCAATTTCGAGGCCTGAACCATATTTTGGAGCTAAAATCTGGCTCTCTGCCCGTATTCGCAGTTTGAAATTACGATTTTTTATACCCAACATATGCCAAGTACTGAAAGCGGCAGTGAGTCACATTTTGCACAAACTCCGCTGCAGTTTTCAAAATATCCTGAATATCCCAATTTCGAGGAATGAGCAATATTTTGGTGCTAAATTCTGGCTCTATGCACGTATTCGCAGTTTGAAATTAAGACTTTTTATACCCAACATATGCCAAGTCCTGATAGCGGCAGTGAGTCACATTTTGCACAAACTTCCGTGCAGTTTTAGAAATATCCCAAATATCCCAATTTCGAGGCCTGAGCCATATTTTGGAGCCAAATTCTGGCTCTCTGCACGTATTCGCAGTTTGAAATTGCAACTTTTTTATACTCAACATATGCCAAGTACTGAAAGACGCGTTTGGACACATTTGTCCCAATACCCCCTGCACTTTTCAAAATATCCCAAACATCTAAATTTCGAGACCTGAGCCATATTTTGGAGCCAAATTCTGGCTCTTTGCACGTATTCGTTGTTTGAAATTAATACTTTTTATACCCAACATATGCTAAGTACTGAAAGCGTACAGTGAGTCATATTTTGCACAAACTCCTCTGCAGTTTTCAAAAAATCCCAAATATTCCAATTTCGAGGCCTGAGCCATATTTTGGAGCTAAATTCTGGCTCCCTGCACGTATTCGCAGTTAGAAATTACGACTTTTTATACCCAACATATGGCAAGTACTGAAAATGGCAGTGAGTCACATGTTGCACAAACTCCCCTGTAGTTTTCAAAATATCATAAATATCCCAATTTCGGGGCCTGAGCTATATTTTGGAGCCAAATACTGGCTCTTTGCACGTATTCGCAGTTTGAAATTACGACTTTTTATACCCAACATATGCCATGTACTGAAAGCGGCGTTTGGTCACATTTGTCCCAAACCCCCCTGCAGTTTTCAAAATATCCCAAACATCCCAATTTCGTGGCCTGAGCCATATTTTGGAGCCAAATTCTAGCTCTCTGCACGTATTCGCAGTTTGAAATTACGACTTTTTATACCCATCATATGCCAAGTACTGAAAGCGGCGTTTGGTCACATTTGTCCCAAACCTCCCTGCATTTTTCAAAATATCCCAAATATCCTAATTTCGAGGCCTGAGCCATATTTTGGAGCCAAATTCTGGCTTTCTGTACGTATTCGCAGTATGATATTACGACCTTTTATACCCAACATATGCCAAGTACTGAAAATGGCAGTGAGTCACATTTTGCACAAACTCCCTTGCAGTTTTCAAAATATCCCAAACATCCCAATTTCGAGGCCTGAGCCATATTTTGAAGCCAAATTCTGGCAATCTGCACGTATTCGCAGTTTGAAATTACGACTTTTTTATACCCAATATATGCGAAGAACTGAAAGCGGCGTTTGGTCACATTTGTCCCGAACCCCTCTGCACTTTTCAAAATATCCCAAACATCCCAATTTCGAGGCCTGAACCATATTTTGGAGCCAAATTCTGGCTCTCTGCACGTATTCGCAGTTTGAAATTACGATTTTTATACCCAACATATGCCAAGTCCTGATAGCGGCATTGAGTCACATTTGGCAAAAACTTCCCTGCAGTTTTTGAAATATCCCAAATATCCCAATTTCGAGGCCTGAACCATATTTTGGAGCCAAATTCTGGCTCTCTGCACGTATTCACAGTTTGAAATTGCGACTTTTTTATACCCAACATATTCCAAGTACTGAATGACGCGTTTGGTCACATATGGCCCAAATACCCCCTGCACTTTTCAAAATATCCCAAACATCTCAATTTCGAGGCCTGAGCCATATTTTGGAGCCAAATTCTGGCTCTCTGCACGTATTCGCTGTTTGAGATTACGACTTTTTATTCCCAACATATGCCAAATACTGAATGCGGCATTGAGTCATATTTTGCACAAACTCCCCTGCAGTTTTCAAAATATCCCAAATATTCCAATTTCAAGGCCTGAGCCATATTTTGGAGCCAAATTCTGGCTCTCTGCACGTATTCGCAGTTTTAAATTACGACTTTTTATACCCAACATAAGCCAAGTACTGAAAGCGGCGTTTGGTCACATTTGTCCCAAACCTCCCCCAGTTTTCAAAATATCCTAAATATCCCAATTTCGAGGCATGAGCCCTATTTTGGACCCAAATTCTGGCTCTCTGAACGTATTCGCTGTTTGAAATTACGACTTTTTATACCTATCATAAGCCAAGTACTGAAAGCGGCGTTTGGTCAAATTTGTCCCAAACCTCCCTGCAGTTTTCAAAATATCCCAAATATCCCAATTTCGAGGCTTGAGCCTTATTTTGGAGCGAAATTCTGGCTCTCTGCACGTATTCGCAGTTTGATATTACGACTTTTTATACCCAACATATGCCATGTACTGAAAGTGGCAGTGAGTCACATTTTGCACAAACTCCCCTGCAGTTTTTGAAATATCCCAAATATCCCAATTTCGAGGCCTGAGCCATATTTTGGAGCCAAATTCTGGCTCTCTGCACGTATTCGCAGTTTGATATTACGACTTTTTATACCCAACATATGCCATGTACTGAAAGCGGCAGTGAGTCACATTTTGCACAAACTCCCCTGCAGTTTTCAAAATATCCCAAACATCCCAATTTCGAGGCCTGAGCCATATTTTGAAGGTAAATTCTGGCTCTCTGCACGTATTCGCAATTTGAAATTACGACTTTTTTATATCCAACATATGCTTAGAATTGAAGCGGTGTTTGGTCACATTTGTCCCAAACACCCCTGCACTTTTCAAAATATCCAAACTATCCCAATTTAGAGGCCTGAGCCATATTTTGGAGCCAAATTCTGGCTCTATGCACGTATTCGCAGTTTAAAATTAAGACTTTTTATACCCAACATATGCCAAGTCCTGATAGAGGCAGTGAGTCACATTTTGCACAAACTCCTCTGCTGTTTTTGAAATATCCCAAATATTCTAATTTCATGGCCTGAGCTATATTTTGGAGCCAAATTCTGGCTCTCTGCACGTATTCGCAGTTGGAAATTACGAATTTTTATACCCAACTTATGCCAAGTACTGAAAGCGGCGTTTGGTCACATTTGTCCCAAACCCCCCTGCAGATTTCAAAATATCCCAAACATCCCAATTTCGAGGCCTGAGCCATATTTTTGTGCCAAATTCTGGCTCTCTGCACGTATTCGCAGTTTGAAATTACGTCTTTTTTATACCCAACATGTACCAAGTACTGAAAGCGGCGTTTGGTCACATTTGTCCCAAACCTCCCTGAAGTTTTCAAAATATTCTAAACAACCCAATTTCGAGCCCTAAGCCATATTTTGGAGCCAAATTCTGGCTCTCTGCACGTATTCGCAGTTTGACATTACGACTTTTTATACCCAACATATGCCAAGTACTGAAAGCGAAGTGAGTCACATTTTGCACAAACTCCCCTGCAGTTTTCAAAATATCTCAAACATCCCAATTTCAAGGCCTGAGCCATATTTTGGTGCCAAATTCTGGCTCTATGCACGTATTCGCAGTTTAAAATTAAGACTTTTTATACCCAACATGTGCCAAGTCCTGATAGCGGCAGTGAGTCACATTTTGCACAAACTCCCCTGCAAATTTTGAAATATCCCAAATATCCCAATTTCGAGGCCTGAGCCATATTTTGGAGCCAAATTCTGGCTCTCTGCACGTATTCGCAGTTTGAAATTACGACTTTTTTATACCCATCATATGCCAAGTACTTAAACCGGCGTTTGGTCACATTTGTCCCAACCTCCCTGCAGTTTTCAAAATATCCCAAATATCCAAATTTCGAGGCCTGAGCCATATTTTGGAGCCAAATTCTGGCTCTTTGCACGTATTCGCTGTTTGAAAATACGACTTTTTATACCCAACATATGCCAAGTACTGAAAGCGGCAGTGAGTCACATTTTGCACAAACTCCCCTGCAGTTTTCAAAATATCCCAAACATCCCAATTTCGAGGCCTGAGCCATATTTTGGAGCCAAATTCTGGCTCTCTGCACGTACTCACAGTTTGATATTACGACTTTTTATACCCAACATATGCGAAGTACTGATAGCGGTGTTTGGTCACATTTGTCCCAAACCTCCCTGCAGTTTTTAAAATATCCCAAATATCCCAATTTCGAGGCCTGAGCCATATTTTGGAGCCAAATTCTGGCTCTGCACGTATTCGCAGTTTGATATTACGACTTTTTATACCCAACATAGCCAAGTACTGAAAGCGGCAGTGAGTCACATTTTGCGCAAACTCCGCTGTAGTTTTCAAAATATCCTAAACATCCCAATTTCGTGGCCTGACTATATTTTGAAGCCAAATTCTGGCTCTCTGCACGTATTCGCAGTTTGAAATTACGACTTTTTTATACCAATATATGCGAAGAACTGAATGCAGCAGCGTTTGGTCACATTTGTCCCAAACCCCCCTGCACTTTTCAAAATATCCCAAACATCCCAATTTCGAGACCTGAGCCATATTTTGGAGCCAAATTCTGGCTCTATGCACGTATTCGCAGATTAAAATTACGACTTTTTATACCCAACATATGCCAAGTCCTGATAGAGGCATTGAGTCACATTTTGCACAAACTCCCCTGCAGTTTTTGAATTATACCAAATATTCCAATTTCAAGGCCTGAGCCATATTTTGGAGCCAAATTCTGGGTCTCTGCACGTATTCGCAGTTTTAAATTGCGACTTTTTTATACCCAACATATTCCAAGTACTGAAAGACGCGTTTGGTCACATTTGTCCCAAATACCCCCTGCACTTTTCAAAATATCCCAAACATCTCAATTTCGAGGCCTGAGCCATATTTTGGAGCCAAATTCTTGCTCTCTGCACGTATTCGCTGTTTGAAATTATGACTTTTTATACCCAACATATGCCAAGTACTGAATGCGGCAGTGAGTCATATTTAATAATAATAATAATAATAATTTTTATTTAGGCAAAGGTACATACATAAAGAGATTTTACAAAGTTTGTTGGCTTTATAGATAGGAGCTAGTACATACAATGCCTAAAGCCACTATTACGCAAAGCGTTTCGGGCAGGAAAAAACACTACTGACTAAAGCTTAAAACTAATGGGTAAAAAGAAAAAAAATGCGTTGAGTACAAATAAAAATAGAGGTAAAAGAGGGGGGAACATTGTTGAAAAAACAGCACAAATACAATTACAAATTACTACAGAAAATTACATTAAAACAGCGTTGATTTGTAAAACAAAAAAAAAACAAAAAAAACATACATGGGTTTACAATAGAGAGGTAAGGTAGGTTACAGGGAATTTATTAGGTATAGCTTCGTTTTTAACTTAAACTGGTTGAGAGAGGTACTGTCTTTAACATGGTTGGGAAGGTCATTCCACATCCTGGGCCCCTTGATTTGTAGAGCATTTCTGGTTTGATTAAGTCGTACTCTAGGAATATCAAAACTGTATTTATTTCTGGTGTGGTGCTCATGGGTTCTGTTACAACCTTCTATGAAACTTTTGAGATCAGGATTGGCATTACAATTTAGCGTTTTGTATATGTATAGTACACATGAGAGAATGTGCAGTGACTTAATGTCTAACATATTCAGGGATTTGAATAGGGGTACCGAGTGATGTCTGGGGCCAGAATTGGATATTGTCCTAATAGCAGCTTTGTGTTCAGTAATTAGAGGACGTAAGTGATTTTGGGTAGTAGAGCCCCAAGCACAAATACCATAGTTGAGATATGGATAGATAAGGGAGTAATAGAGAGTCACCAGGGCAGGGCGTGGTACATAATATCTGATCTTAGAAAGAATGCCCACAGTTTTTGAAACTTTTTTTGATATGTTTAGAATGTGTCCCTGGAAATTCAGCTTGTGGTCAATGAGAATGCCAAGGAATTTGCCATCTAATTTGTTACAAATTTGGGTATTGTTTATTTTGCACAAACTCCCCTGCAGTTTTCAATATATCCCAAATATTTCAATTTCAAGGCCTGAGCCATATTTTGGAGCCAAATTCTGGCTCTCTGCACGTATTCGCTGTTTGAAATTAAGACTTTTTATACCCAACATATGCCAAGTACTGATAGCGGCGTTTGGTCACATTTGTCCCAAACCTCCCTCAGTTTTCAAAATATCCCAAATATCCAAATTTCGAGGCATGAGTCATATTTTGGAGCCAAATTCTGGCTCTCTGCACGTATTCGCAGTTTGAAATTACGACTTTTTATACCCATCATATGCCAAGTACTGAAAGCGGCGTTTGGTCACATTTGTCCCAAACCTCCCTGCAGTTTTCAAAATATCCCAAATATCCCAATTTCGAGGCTTGAGCCATATTTTGGTGCTAAGTTCTGGCTCTCTGTACGTATTCGCTGTTTGATATTACTACTTTTTATACTCAACATATGCCAAGTACTAAAAGGGGCAGTGAGTCACATTTTGCGCAAACTCCGCTGCAGTTTTCAAAATATCCTAAATATCCCAATTTCGAGGCCTGAGCCATATTTTGAAGCCAAATTCTGGCTCTCTGCACGTATTCGCAGTTTGAAATTACGACTTTTTTATACCCAATATATGCGAAGAACTGAATGCAGCGTTTGGTCACATTTGTCCCAAACCCCCCTGCACTTTTCAAAATATCCCAAAACATCCCAATTTCGAAGCCTGAGCAATATTTTGGAGCAAAATTCTGGCTCTCTGCACGTATTCGCAGTTTGATATTACGACTTTTTATACCCATCATATGCCAAGTACTGAAAGCGGCGTTTGGTCACATTTGTCCCAAACCTCCCTGCAGTTTTCAAAATATCCCAAATATCTCAATTTCGAGACCTGAGCCATATTTTGGGGCCAAATTCTTGCTCTCTGCACGTATTCGCTGTTTGAAATAATGACTTTTTATACCCAACATATGCCAAGTACTGAAAGCGGCAGTGAGTCACATTTTGCACAAACTCCCCTGCAGTTTTTGAAGTATCCCAAATATGCCAATTTCGAGGCCTGAGCCATATTTTGGAGCCAAATTCTGGCTCTCTGCACGTATTCGCAGTTTGATATTACGACTTTTTATACCCAACATATGCCATGTACTGAAAGCGGCAGTGAGTCACATTTTAACAAACTCCCCTGCAGTTTTCAAAATATCCCAAACATCCCAATTTCGAGGCCTGAGCCATATTTTGAAGGTAAATTCTGGCTCTCTGCACGTATTCGCAATTTGAAATTACGACTTTTTTATATCCAACATATGCGAAGAATTGAAAGCGGTGTTTGGTCACATTTGTCCCAAACACCCCTGCAGTTTTCAAAATATCCCAAACATCCCAATTTCGAGGCCTGAGCCATATTTTGGAACCAAATTCTGGCTCTCTGCACGTATTCGCAGTATGATATTACTACTTTTTATACCCCAATATACGCCAAGTCCTGATAGCGGCAGTGAGTCACATTTTGCACAAACTCCCATGCAGTTTTTGAAATATCCCAAATATTCCAATTTCGAGGCCTGAGCCATATTTTGTAGCCAAATTCTGGCTCTCTGCACGTATTCGCAGTTAGAAATTGCGACTTTTTTATATCCAACATATACCAAGTACTGAAAGACGCGTTTGGTCACATTTGTCCCAAATACCCCCTGCACTTTTCAAAATATCCCAAAAATCTCAATTTCGAGGCCTGAGCCATATTTTGGAGGCAAATTCTGGCTCTCTGCATGTATTCGATGTTTGAAATTACGATATTTTATACCCAACATATGCCAAGTACTGAAATTGGCAGTGAGTCATATTTTGCACAAACTCCCCTGCAGTTTTCAAAATATCCCAAATATTCCAATTTCGAGGCCTGAGCCATATTTTGGAGCCAAATTCTGGCTCTCTGCACGTATTCGCAGTTTGAAATTACGACTTTTAATACTCAACATATGCCAAGTACTGAAAGCGGCATTTGGTCACATTTGTCCCAAACCTCCATCAGTTTTCAAAATATCCCAAATATCCGAATTTCGAGGCATGAGCGATATTTTTGTGCTAAATTCTGGCTCTCTGCACGTATTCGCAGTTTGAAATTACGACTTTATTATACCAAACATATGCCAAGTAATGAAAGCGGCGTTTGGCCATATTTGTCTCAATCCCCCGCTGCAGTTTTTAAAATATCCCAAACATCCTAATTTCGAGGCCTGAGCCATATTTTTGTGCTAAATTCTGGCTCTCTGCACGTATTCGCAGTTTGAAATTACGACTTTATTATACCCAACATGTACCAAGTACGGAAAGCGGCGTTTGGTCACATTTGTCTCAACCCCCCGCTGCAGTTTTCAAAATATCCCAAACATCCCAATTTCGAGGCCTGAGCCATATTTTGGAGCCAAATTCTAGCTCTCTGGACGTATTCGGAGTTTGATATTACGACTTTTTTATACCCAACATATGCCAAGTACTGAAAGCGGCTTTTGGTCCCATTTTGCACAAAATCCCCTGCAGTTTTTGAAATATCCCAAATATCCCAATTTTGAGGCCTGAGCCATATTTTGGAGCCAAATTCTGGCTCTCTGCACGTATTCGCAGTTTGAAATTACGACTTTTTATACCCAACATATGCCAAGTACTGAAAGCGGCAGTGAGTCACATTTTGCACAAACTACCCTGCAGTTTTCAAAATATCCCAAATATCCCAATTTCGAGGCCTGAGCTATTATTTGGAGCCAAATTCAGGCTCTCTGCACGTATTCGCAGTTTGAAATTACGACTTTTTATACCCAACATATGCCAAGTACTGAAAACGGCGTTAGGTCAAATTTGTCCCAAACCCCCCTGCAGTTTTCAAAATATCCCAAACATCCCAATTTCAAGACCTGAGCCATATTTTGGAGCCAAATTCTGGCTCTATGCACGTATTCGCAGTTTAAAATTACGATTTTATACCCAACATATGCCAAGTCCTGATAGCGGCAGTGAGTCACATTTTGCACAAATTCCCCTGCAGTTTTTGAAATATCCCAAATATTCCAATTTCGAGGCCTTAGCCATATTTTGGAGCCAAATTCTGGCACTCTGCACGTATTCGCAGTTTGAAATTACGACTTTTTTATACCCAACATATGCGAAGAACTGAAAGCGTCGTTTGGTCATATTTGTCCCAAACCCATCTGCAGATTTCAAAATATCCCAAACATCCCAATTTCGAGGCCTGAGCCATATTTTGGAGACAAATTCTGGCTCTATGCACGTATTCGAAGTTTAAAATTACGGCTTTTTATACCCAACATATGCCAAGTCCTGATAGTGGCAGAGAGTCACATTTTGCACAAACTCCCATGCAGTTTTTGAAATATCCCAAATATCCCAATTTCGAGGCCCGAGCCATATTTTGGAGCCAAATTCTGGCTCTCTGAACATATTCGCAGTTTGAAATTGCGACTTTTTTATACCCAACATATGCCAAGTACTGAAAGACGCGTTTGGTCACATTTCCAAATACCCCCTGAACTTTTCGAAATATCCCAAAAATCTCCATTTCGAGGCCTGAGCAATATTTTGGACCCAAATTCTGGCTCTCTGCATGTATTCGCAGTTTGATATTACGAATTTTTAACCCAAAATATGCCAAGTACTGAAAGCGGAAGTGAGTCACATTTTGCACAAACTCCCCTGCAGTTTTCAGAATATCCCAAACATCCCAATTTCGAGTCCTGAGCCATATTTTGAAGCCAAATTCTGGCTCTCTGCTTATATTCGCAGTTTGAAATTACGACTTTTTATACCCACAATATGTGAAAAACTGAAAGCGGCGTTTGGTCACATTTGTACCAAACCCCCCTGCAGTTTTCAAAATATTCCAAACAACCCAATTTCGAGGCCTGAGCCATATTTTGAAGCCAAATTCTGGCTCTCTGCACGTATTCGCAGTTTGAAATGGCGACTTTTTTATACCCAACATATGCCAAGTACTGAAAGACGCGTTTGGTCACATTTGTCCCAAATACCCCCTGCACTTTTCAAAATATCCCAAACATCCCAATTTCGAGGCCTGAGCCATATTTTGAAGCCAAATTCTGGCTCTTTGCACGTATTCGCTGTTTGAAATTACGACTTTTTATACCCAAAATATGCCAAGTAATGAAAGCGGCAGTGAGTCATATTTTGCACAAACTCCCCTGCAGTTTTCAAAATATCCCAAATATTCCAATTTCGAGGCCTGAGCCATATTTTGGAGCCAAATTCTAGCTCTCTGCACGTATTCGCAGTTTGAAATTACGAATTTTAATACCCAACATATGCGAAGTACTGAAAGCGGCGTTTGGTCACATTTGTCCCAAACCCCTCTGCAGTTTTCAAAATATCCCAAACATCCAAATTTCGAGGCCTGAGCCATATTTTGGTGCCAAATTCTGGCTCTATGCACGAATTCGCAGTTTAAAATTATGACTTTTTATACTCGACATATGCCAAGTCCTGATAGCGGCAGTGAGTCACATTTTGCACAAACTCCCCTGCAGTTTTTTTAATATCCCAAATATCCCAATTTCGAGGCCTGAGCTGTATTTTGGAGCAAAATTCTGGCTCTCTGCACTTATTCACAGTTTGAAATTACGACTTTTTATACCCAACATATGCCAAGTACTGTAAGCGGCAGTGAGTCACATTTTGCTCAAACCCCCCTGCAGTTTTCAAAATATCCCAAACATCCCAATTTCGAGGCCTGAGCTATATTTTAGTGCCAAATTCTGGCTCTCTGCACGTATTCGCAGTTTAAAATTAAGACTTTATATATCCAACATATGCCAAGTACTGAAAGCGGCAGTGAGTCACATTTTGCACAAACTCCCCTGCAGTTTTTGAAATATCCCAATTTCGAGGCCTGAGCCATAATTTGGAGCAAAATTCTGGCTCTCTGCACGTATTCGCAGTTTGAAATTGTGACTTTTTTAAACCCAACATATTCCAAGTACTGAAAGACACGTTTGGTCACATTTTTCCCAAACCCCCCGGCAATTTTCAAAATATCCCAAACATCCCAATTTCGAGGCCTGAGCCATATTATGGAGCCAAATTCTAGCTCTCTGCACGTATTCGCTGTTTGATATTACGAATTTTTATACCCTACATATGCCAAGTACTGAAAGCGGCAGTGAGTCACATTTTGCACAAACTCCCCTGCAGTTTTCAAAATATCCCAAATATTCCAATTTCGGGGCCTGAGCCATATTTTGGAGCCAAATTCTGGCTCTATGCACGTATTCGCTGTTTGAAATTACGACTTTTTATATCCAACATATGCCAAGTACTGAAAGCGGCGATTGGTCACATTTGTCCCAAACCTCCCTCAGTTTTCAAAATATCCCAAATATCCCAATTTCGAGGCATGAGCCATATTTTGGACCCAAATTCTGGCTCTCTGAACGTATTCGCCGTTTGAAATTACGACTTTTTTATACCCAACATATGCGAAGAACTGACAGCGGCGTTTGGTCACATTAGTCCCAAACCCTCCTGCAGTTTTCAAAATATCCCAAATATCTAAATTTCGAGTCCTGAGCCATATTTTGGAGCCAAGTTCTGGCTCTCTGCACGTATTCGCAGTTTGAAATTACGACTTTTTATACCCAACATATGAAAAGTACTGAAAGCGGCGATTGGTCACATTTGTCCCAAACCTCCCTCAGTTTTCAAAGTATCCCAAATATCCCAATTTCGAGGCCAGAGCCATATTTTGGAGCCAAATTCTGGCTATCTGCACGTATTCGCAGTTTGAAATTACGACTTTTTATCCCCATCATATGCCAAGTACTGAAAACGGCGTTTGGTCACATTTGTCCCAAACATTCCTGCAGTTTTCAAAATATTCCAAATATCCCAATTTCGAGGCCTGAGCCATATTTTTGAGCCAAATTCTGGCTCTCTGCACGTATTCGCTGTTTGAAATTACGACTTTTTATACGCAACATATGCCAAGTACTGAAAGCGGCAGTGAGTCATATTTTGCACAAACTCCCCTTCAGTTTTCAAAATATCCCAAATATTCCAATTTCGAGGCCTGAGCCATGTTTTGGAGCCAAATTCTGGCTCTCTGCACGTATTCGTAGTTTGAAATTACGACTTTTTATACCCAACATATGCCAAGTACTGAAAACGGCGATTGGTCACATTTGTCCCAAACCTTCTTGCAGTTTTCAAAATATCCCAAATATCCCAATTTCGAGGCCTGAGCTATTATTTGGAGCCAAATTCAGGCTCTCTGCACGTATTAGCAGTTTGAAATTACTACTTTTGATACCCAACATATGCCAAGTACTGAAAGCTGCGTTTGGTCACATTTGTCCCAAACCCCCCTGCAGTTTTCAAAATATCCCAAACATCCCAATTTCAAGGGCTGAGCCATATTTTGGAGCCAAATTCTGACTCTATGCACGTATTCGCAGTTTAAAATTACGACTTTTTCATACCCAACATATGCGAAGAACTGAAAGCGGCGTTTGGTCACATTTGTCCCAAACCCCCCTGCAGTTTTCAAAATATCCCAAACATCCCAATTTCGAGGCCTGAGCCATATTTTAGAGACAAATTCTGGCTCTATGCACGCATTCGCAGTTTAAAATTACGACTTTTTATACCCAACATATGCCAAGTCCTGATAGCGGCAGTGAGTCACATTTTGCACAAACTCCCATGCAGTTTTTGAAATATCCCAAATATCCGAATTTCGAGGCCTGAGCCATATTTTGTAGCCAAATTCTGGCTCTCTGCACGTATTCGCAGTTTGAAATTGCGACTTTTTTATATCCAACATATGCCAAGAACTGAAAGACGCGTTTGGTCACATTTGTCCCAAATACCCCCTGCACTTTTCAAAATATCCCAAAAATCTAAATTTCGAGGCCTGAGCCATATTTTGGAGCCAAATTCTGGCTCTCTGCACGTATTCGCTGTTTGAAATTACGACTTTTTATACCCAACATATGCCAAGTACTGATAGCGGCAGTGAGTCATATTTTGCACAAACTCCCCTGCAGTTTTCAAAATATCCCAAATATTTCAATTTCGAGGCCTGAGCCATATTTTGCAGCCAAATTCTGGCTCTCTGCATGTATTCGCAGTTTGAAATTACGACTTTTAATACCCAATATATGCGAAGTACTGAAAGCGGAGTTTGGTCACATTTGTCCCAAACCCCTCTGCAGTTTTCAAAATATCCCAAACATCCAAATTTCGAGGCCTGAGCCATATTTGGGTGCCAAATTCTGGCTCTATGCACGTATTCGCAGTTTAAAATTACGACTTTTTATACTCGACATATGCCAAGTCCTGATAGCGGCAGTGCACAAACATTTTGCACAAACTCCCCTGCTGTTTTTTAAATATCCCAAATATCCCAATTTCGAGGCCTGAGCCATATTTTCGAGCAAAATTCTGGCTCTCTGCACGTATTCGCAGTTTGAAATTGTGAATTTTTTAAACCCAACATATACCAAGTACTGAAAGACGCGTTTGGTCACATTTGTCCCAAACCCCCCCTGCAATTTTCAAAATATCCCAAACATCCCATTTTCGAGTCCTGAGCCATATTTTGGAGCCAAATTCTGGCTCTCTGCACGTATTCGCAGTTTGATATTACGACTTTTTTATACCCAACATATGCCAAGTACTGAAAGCGGCAGTGAGTCACATTTTGAACAAACTCCCTTACAGTTTTCAAAATATCCCAAACATCCCAATTTCGAGGCTTGAGCCATATTTTGAAGCCAATTTCTGGCTCTCTGCACGCATTCGCAGTTTGAAATTACGACTTTTTTATACCCAATATATGCGAAGAACTGAAAGCGGCGTTTGGGCACATTTGTCCCAAATACCCCCTGCACTTTTCAAAATATCCCAAACATCTCAATTTCGAGGCTTGAGCCATATTTTGGAGCCAAATTCTGGCTCTATGCACGTATTCGCAGTTTGAAATTACGACTTCTTATACCCAACATATGCCAAGTACTGAAAGCGGCGATTGGTCACATTTGTCCCAAACCTCCCTCAGTTTTCAAAATATCCCAAATATCCCAATTTTGAGGCCTGAGCCATATTTTGGAGCCAAATTCTGGCTCTCTGCACGTATTCGCAGTTTGAAATTACGACTTTTAATACTCAACATATGCCAAGTACTGAAAGCGGCATTTGGTCACATTTGTCCCAAACCTCCATCAGTTTTCAAAATATCCCAAATATCCGAATTTCGAGGCATGAGCGATATTTTGGACCCAAATTCTGGCTCTCTGAACGTATTCGCCGTTTGAAATTACTATTTTTTTCTATACCTAACATATGCCAAGTAATGAAAGCAGCGTTTGGCCACATTTGTCTCAATCCCCCGCTGCAGTTTTCAAAATATCCCAAACATCCCAATTTCGAGGCCTGAGCCATATTTTTGTGCTAAATTCTGGCTCTCTGCACGTATTTGCAGTTTGAAATTTCGAATTTATTATACCCAACATGTACCAAGTACTGAAAGCGGCGTTTGGTCACATTTGTCTCAATCCCCCGCTGCAGTTTTCAAAATATCCCAAACATCCCAATTTCGAGGCCTGAGCCATATTTTGGAGCCAAATTCTGGCTCTCTGGACGTATTCGCAGTTTGATATTACGACTTTTTTATACCCAACATATGCGAATTACTGAAAGCGGTAGTGAGTCACATTTGTCCCAAACCCCGCTGCAGTTTTCAAAATAACCCAAACATCCCAATTTCATGCCTGAGCCATATTTTGGAGCCAAATTCTGGCTCTATGCACGTATTCGCAGTTTAAAAGTACGATTTTATACCCAACATATGCCAAGTCCTGATAGCGGCAGTGAGTCACATTTTGCACAAATTCCCCTGTAGTTTTTGAAATATCCCAAATATCCCAATTTCGAGGCCTGAGCTATATTTTGGAGCAAAATTCTGGCTCTCTGCACGTATTCGCAGTTTAAAATTACGACTTTTTATACACGACATATGCCAAGTCCTGATAGACAGAGTCACATTTTGCACAAACTCCCCTGCAGTTTTCAAAATATCCCAAACATCCCAATTTCGAGGCCTGAGCCATATTTTGGAGACAAATTCTGGCTCTATGCACGTATTCGCAGTTTAAAATTACGGCTTTTTATACCCAACATATGCCAAGTCCTGATAGTAGCAGAGATTCACATTTTCCACAAACTCCCATGTAGTTTTTGAAATATCTTAAATATCCCAATTTCGAGGCCCGAGCCATATTTTGGAGCCAAATTCTGGCTCTCTGTATGTATTCGCAGTTTGAAATTGCGACTTTTTTATACCCAACATATGCCAAGTACTGAAAGACGCGTTTGGTCACATTTGTTCCAAATACCCCCTGAACTTTTCAAAATATCCCAAAAATCTCAATTTCGAGGCCTGAGCAATATTTTGGAGCCAAATTCTAGCTCTCTGCACGTATTCGCTGTTTGAAATTTCGACTTTTAATACTCAACATATGCCAAGTACTGAAAGCGGCAGTGAGTCATATTTTGCACAAACTTCCCTGCAGTTTTCAAAATATCCCAAACATCCCAATTTCGTGGCCTGAGCCATATTTTGGAGCCAAATTCTGGCTCTCTGCACGTATTCGATGTTTGAAATTACGACTTTTTATACCCAACATATGCCAAGTACTGAAAACGGCGATTGGTCACATTTGTCCCAAACCTTCTTGCAGTTTTCAAAATATCCCAAATATCCCAATTTCGAGGCCTGAGCTATTATTTGGAGCCAAATTCAGGCTCTCTGCACGTATTAGCAGTTTGAAATTACTACTTTTGATACCCAACATATGCCAAGTACTGAAAGCTGCGTTTGGTCACATTTGTTCCAAACCCCCCTGCAGTTTTCAAAATATCCCAAACATCCCAATTTCAAGGCCTGAGCCATATTTTGGAGCCAAATTCTGACTCTATGCACGTATTCGCAGTTTAAAATTACGACTTTTTCATACCCAACATATGCGAAGAACTGAAAGCGGCGTTTGGTCACATTTGTCCCAAACCCCCCTGCAGTTTTCAAAATATCCCAAACATCCCAATTTCGAGGCCTGAGCCATATTTTAGAGACAAATTCTGGCTCTATGCACGCATTCGCAGTTTAAAATTACGACTTTTTATACCCAACATATGCCAAGTCCTGATAGCGGCAGTGAGTCACATTTTGCACAAACTCCCATGCAGTTTTTGAAATATCCCAAATATCCGAATTTCGAGGCCTGAGCCATATTTTGTAGCCAAATTCTGGCTCTCTGCACGTATTCGCAGTTTGAAATTGCGACTTTTTTATATCCAACATATGCCAAGAACTGAAAGACGCGTTTGGTCACATTTGTCCCAAATACCCCCTGCACTTTTCAAAATATCCCAAAAATCTAAATTTCGAGGCCTGAGCCATATTTTGGAGCCAAATTCTGGCTCTCTGCACGTATTCGCTGTTTGCAATTACGACTTTTTATACCCAACATATGCCAAGTACTGATAGCGGCAGTGAGTCATATTTTGCACAAACTCCCCTGCAGTTTTCAAAATATCCCAAATATTTCAATTTCGAGGCCTGAGCCATATTTTGCAGCCAAATTCTGGCTCTCTGCATGTATTCGCAGTTTGAAATTACGACTTTTAATACCCAATATATGCGAAGTACTGAAAGCGGAGTTTGGTCACATTTGTCCCAAACCCCTCTGCAGTTTTCAAAATATCCCAAACATCCAAATTTCGAGGCCTGAGCCATATTTGGGTGCCAAATTCTGGCTCTATGCACGTATTCGCAGTTTAAAATTACGACTTTTTATACTCGACATATGCCAAGTCCTGATAGCGGCAGTGCACAAACATTTTGCACAAACTCCCCTGCTGTTTTTTAAATATCCCAAATATCCCAATTTCGAGGCCTGAGCCATATTTTCGAGCAAAATTCTGGCTCTCTGCACGTATTCGCAGTTTGAAATTGTGAATTTTTTAAACCCAACATATACCAAGTACTGAAAGACGCGTTTGGTCACATTTGTCCCAAACCCCCCCTGCAATTTTCAAAATATCCCAAACATCCCATTTTCGAGTCCTGAGCCATATTTTGGAGCCAAATTCTGGCTCTCTGCACGTATTCGCAGTTTGATATTACGACTTTTTTATACCCAACATATGCCAAGTACTGAAAGCGGCAGTGAGTCACATTTTGAACAAACTCCCTTACAGTTTTCAAAATATCCCAAACATCCCAATTTCGAGGCTTGAGCCATATTTTGAAGCCAATTTCTGGCTCTCTGCACGCATTCGCAGTTTGAAATTACGACTTTTTTATACCCAATATATGCGAAGAACTGAAAGCGGCGTTTGGGCACATTTGTCCCAAATACCCCCTGCACTTTTCAAAATATCCCAAACATCTCAATTTCGCGGCCTGAGCCATATTTTGGAGCCAAATTCTGGCTCTATGCACGTATTCGCAGTTTGAAATTACGACTTCTTATACCCAACATATGCCAAGTACTGAAAGCGGCGATTGGTCACATTTGTCCCAAACCTCCCTCAGTTTTCAAAATATCCCAAATATCCCAATTTTGAGGCCTGAGCCATATTTTGGAGCCAAATTCTGGCTCTCTGCACGTATTCGCAGTTTGAAATTACGACTTTTAATACTCAACATATGCCAAGTACTGAAAGCGGCATTTGGTCACATTTGTCCCAAACCTCCATCAGTTTTCAAAATATCCCAAATATCCGAATTTCGAGGCATGAGCGATATTTTGGACCCAAATTCTGGCTCTCTGAACGTATTCGCCGTTTGAAATTACTATTTTTTTCTATACCTAACATATGCCAAGTAATTAAAGCAGCGTTTGGCCACATTTGTCTCAATCCCCCGCTGCAGTTTTCAAAATATCCCAAACATCCCAATTTCGAGGCCTGAGCCATATTTTTGTGCTAAATTCTGGCTCTCTGCACGTATTTGCAGTTTGAAATTTCGAATTTATTATACCCAACATGTACCAAGTACTGAAAGCGGCGTTTTGTCACATTTGTCTCAATCCCCCGCTGCAGTTTTCAAAATATCCCAAACATCCCAATTTCGAGGCCTGAGCCATATTTTGGAGCCAAATTCTGGCTCTCTGGACGTATTCGCAGTTTGATATTACGACTTTTTTATACCCAACATATGCGAATTACTGAAAGCGGTAGTGAGTCACTTTTGTCCCAAACCCCGCTGCAGTTTTCAAAATAACCCAAACATCCCAATTTCATGCCTGAGCCATATTTTGGAGCCAAATTCTGGCTCTATGCACGTATTCGCAGTTTAAAAGTACGATTTTATACCCAACATATGCCAAGTCCTGATAGCGGCAGTGAGTCACATTTTGCACAAATTCCCCTGTAGTTTTTGAAATATCCCAAATATCCCAATTTCGAGGCCTGAGCTATATTTTGGAGCAAAATTCTGGCTCTCTGCACGTATTCGCAGTTTAAAATTACGACTTTTTATACACGACATATGCCAAGTCCTGATAGACAGAGTCACATTTTGCACAAACTCCCCTGCAGTTTTCAAAATATCCCAAACATCCCAATTTCGAGGCCTGAGCCATATTTTGGAGACAAATTCTGGCTCTATGCACGTATTCGCAGTTTAAAATTACGGCTTTTTATACCCAACATATGCCAAGTCCTGATAGTAGCAGAGATTCACATTTTCCACAAACTCCCATGTAGTTTTTGAAATATCTTAAATATCCCAATTTCGAGGCCCGAGCCATATTTTGGAGCCAAATTCTGGCTCTCTGTATGTATTCGCAGTTTGAAATTGCGACTTTTTTATACCCAACATATGCCAAGTACTGAAAGACGCGTTTGGTCACATTTGTTCCAAATACCCCCTGAACTTTTCAAAATATCCCAAAAATCTCAATTTCGAGGCCTGAGCAATATTTTGGAGCCAAATTCTAGCTCTCTGCAAATATTCGCTGTTTGAAATTTCGACTTTTAATACTCAACATATGCCAAGTACTGAAAGCGGCAGTGAGTCATATTTTGCACAAACTTCCCTGCAGTTTTCAAAATATCCCAAACATCCCAATTTCGTGGCCTGAGCCATATTTTGGAGCCAAATTCTGGCTCTCTGCACGTATTCGATGTTTGAAATTACGACTTTTTATACCCAAAATATGCGAAGTACTGAAAGCTGCGTTTGGTCACATTTGTCCCAAACCCCTCTGCAGTTTTCAAAATATCCCAAACATCCAAATTTCGAGGCCTGAGCCATATTTTGGTGCCAAATTCTGGCTCTATGCTCGTATTCGCAGTTTAAAATTACGACTTTTTATACACGACATATGCCAAGTCCTGATAGCGGCAGAGTCACATTTTGCACAAACTCCCCTGCAGTTTTTTAAATATCCAAAATATCCCAATTTCGAGGCCTGAGCTATATTTTGGAGCAAAATTCTGGCTCTCTGCACGTATTCGCAGTATGAAATTACGACCTTTTATAACAAACATATGCCATTTACTGAAAGCGGCACTGAGTCACATTTTGCACAAACTCCCCTGCAGTTTTCAAAATATCCCAAATATCCCAATTTAGAGGCCAGAGCTATATTTTGGAGCCAAATTCTGGCTCTCTGCATGTATTCGCAGTATGAAATTACGACCTTTTATAACCAACATATGCCATTTACTGAAAGCGGCGTTTGGTCACATTTCTCCCAAACCCCTCTGCAGTTTTCAAAATATCCCAAACATCCCAATTTCAAGGCCTAAGCCATATTTTGGAGCCAAATTCTGGCTCTCTGCACGTATTCGCAGTATGATATTACGACTTATTATACCCAACATATCCCAAGTACTGAAAGCGGCAGTGAGTCACATTTTTGCACAAACTCCCCTGCAGTTTTCAAAATATCCCAAACATCCCAATTTCGAGGCCAGAGCCATATGTTGGAGCCAAATTCTGGCTCTCTGCACGTATTCGCAGTTTGAAATTACGAATTTTTCATACCCAACATATGCAAAGTACTGAAAGCAGCGTTGGGTCACATTTGTCCCAAAACCCCCTGCAATTTTCAAAATATCCCAAACATCTCAATTTCGAGGCCTGAGCCATATTTTTGAGCAAAATTCTGGCTCTCTGCACGTATTCGAGTTTGATATTATGACTTTTTATACCCAACATATGCCAAGTACTGAAAGCGGCAGTGAGTCACATTTTGCACAAACTCCCCTGCAGTTTTCAAAATATCCCAAACAACCCAATTTCGAGGCTTGAGCCATATTTTGAAGTCAATTTCTCGCTCTCTGCACGTATTCGCAGTTTGAAATTACGACTTTTTTATACCCAACATATGCGAAGAACTGAAAGCGGCGTTTGGTCACATTTGTCCCAAATACCCCCTGCACTTTTCAAAATATCCCAAACATCTCAATTTCGAGGCCTGAGCCATATTTTGGAGCCAAATTCTGGTTCTATGCACGTATTCGCTGTTTGAAATTACGACTTTTTATACCCAACATATGCCAAGTTCTTAAAGCGGCATTTGGTCACATTTGTCCCAAACTTCCCTCAGTTTTCAAAATATAACAAATATCCCAATTTCGAGGCATGAGTCATATTTTGGACCCAAATTCTGGCTCTCTGAACGTATTCGCCGTTTGAAATTACGACTTTTTTATACCCAACATATGCCAAGTAATGAAAGCGGCGTTTGGTCACATTTGTCCCAAACCCCTCTGCAGTTTTCAAAATATCCCAAACATCCAAATTTCGAGGCCTGAGCCATATTTTGGTGCCAAATTCTGGCTCTATGCACGTATTCGCAGTTTAAAATTACGACTTTTTATACACGTCATATGCCAAGTCCTGATAGCGGCAGAGTCACATTTTGCACAAACTCCCCTGCAGGTTTTTAAATATCCCAAATATCCAAATTTCGAGGCCTGAGCTATATTTTGGAGCAAAATTCTGGCTCTCTGCACGTATTCGCAGTTTGAAATTACGACTTTTTTATACCCAACATATGCGAAGAACTGAAAGCGGCGTTTGGTCACAATTTTCCCAAATACCCCCTGCACTTTTCAAAATATCCCAAACATCTCAATTTCGAGGCCTGAGCTATATTTTGGAGCCAAATTCTGGCTCTATGCATGTATTCGCAGTATGAAATTACGACCTTTTATAACAAACATATGCCATTTACTGAAAGCGGCAGTGAGTCACATTTTGCACAAACTCCCCTGCAGTTTTCAAAATATCCCAAATATCCCAATTTCGAGGCAAGAGCTATATTTTGGAGCCAAATTCTGGCTCTCTGCATGTATTCGCAGGTATGAAATTACGACCTTTTATAACCAACATATGCCATTTACTGAAAGCGTCGTTTGGTCACATTTCTCCCAAACCCCTCTGCAGTTTTCAAAATATCCCAAACGTCCCAATTTCGAGGCCTGAGCCATATTTTGGAGCCAAATTCTGGCTCTCTGAACGTATTCGCCGTTTGAAATTACGACTTTTTTATACCCAACATATGCCAAGTACTGAAAGCGGCGTTTGGTCACATTTGTCCCACCACCCCCCCTGCAGTTTCCAAAATATCCCAAACATCCAAATTTCGAGGCCTGAGCCATTATTTGGAGCCAAATTCTGGCTCTCTGCACGTATTCGCAGTTTGATATGACGACTTTTTATACCTAACATATGCCAAGTACTGAAAGCGGCAGTGAGTCACATTTTGCACAAACTCCCCTGCAGTTTTCAAAATATCCCAAACATCCCAATTTCGAGGCCCGAGCCACATTTTGAAGCCAAATTATGGATCTCTGCACGTATTCGCAGTTTGAAATTACGACTTTTTTATACCCAACATATGCCAAGTACTGAAAGCGGCAGTGAGTCACATTTTGCACAAACTCCCCTGCAGTTTTCAAAATATCCCAAACATCCCAATTTCGAGGCCTGAGCCATATTTTGGAGCTAAATTCTGGCTCTCTGCACGTATTCGCAGTTTGATATTAGGACTTTTTTATACCCAACATATGAGAAGTACTGAAAGCGGCGTTTGGTCACATTTGTCCCAAACTCCCCTGCAGTTTTCAAAATATCCCAAACATCCCAATTTCGAGGCCCGAGCCACATTTTGACGCCAAATTATGGATCTCTGCACGTATTCGCAGTTTGAAATTACGACTTTTTTATACCCAACATATGCCAAGTACTGAAAGCGGCAGTGAGTCACATTTTGCACAAACTCCCCTACAGTTTTCAAAATATCCCAAACATCCCAATTTCGAGGCCTGAGCCATATTTCGGAGCCAAATTCTGGCTCTCTGCACGTATTCGCAGTTTCAAATTGCGACTTTTTATACCCAACATATGCCTAGTACTGAAAGTGGCAGAGAGTCACAATTTGCACAAACTCCCCTGCAGTTTTCAAAATATCCCAATTATCCGAATTTTGAGGCCTGAGAATTATTTTGGACCCAT
This sequence comes from Procambarus clarkii, assembly GCF_040958095.1. Classification (NCBI taxonomy): domain Eukaryota; kingdom Metazoa; phylum Arthropoda; class Malacostraca; order Decapoda; family Cambaridae; genus Procambarus; species Procambarus clarkii. Next base: position 6,263,420 of record NC_091206.1, on the reverse strand, counting down.
TTTGCACAAACACCCCTGCAGTTTTCAAAATATCCCAAACATCCCAATTTCGAGGCCTGAGCCATATTTTGGAGCCAAATTCTGGCTCTATTCACGTATTCGCAGTTTAAAATTATGAATTTTTATACCCAACATATGCCAAGTCCTGATAGCGGCAGAGAGTCACATTTTGCACAAACTCCCCTGCAGTTTTCGAAATATCCCAAATATCCCAATTTCGAGGCCTGAACCATATTTTGGAGCCAAATTCTTGCTCTCTGAACGTATTCGCCGTTTGAAATTTCGACTTTTTTATAACCAACATATGAGAAGTACTCAAAGCGGCGTTTGGTCACATTTGACCTAAACTCCCCTGCAGGTTTTTAAATATCCCAAATATCCCAATTTCGAAGCCTGAGCCATATTTTGGAGCCAAATTCTAGCTCTCTGCATGTATTCACAGTTTGAAAATACGACTTTTTATACCCAACATATGCCAAGTTCTGAAAGCTGCGTTTGGTCACATTTGTCCCAAACCTCCCTGAAGTTTTCAAAATATCCCAAATATCCCAATTTTGAGGCCTGAGCCATATTTTGGACCCAAATTCTTGCTCTCTGCACGTATTCGCAGTTTGATATTTTGACTTTTTATACCCAACATATGCCAAGAACTAAAAGCGGCAGTGAGTCACATTTTGCACAAACTCCTTTGAAGTTTTCAAAATATCCCAAACATCCCAATTTCGAGGCCTGAGCCATATTTTGGAGAAAAATTCTGGCTCTCTGCACGTATTCGCAGTTGGAAATTACGAATTTTTATAACCAACATATGCCTAGTACTGAAAGTGGCAGTGAGTCACAATTTGCACAAACTCCCCTGCAGTTTTCAAAATATCCAAATATCCGAATTTTGAGGCCTGAGCCATATTTTGGACCCAAATTCTGACTCTCTGCACGTATTCGCACTTTGATATTACGACTTTTTATACCCAACATATGCCAAGTACTAAAAGCGTCAGTGAGTCACATTTTGCACAAACTCCCCTGCAGTTTTCAAAATATGCCAAACATCCCAATTTCGAGGCCTGAGCCATATTTTGGAGAAAAATTCTGGCTCTCTGCACGTATTCGCAGTTTGAAATTTCGACTTTTTTATATCTAACATATGAGAAGTACTCAGAGCGGCGTTTGGTCACATTTGTCCTAAACTCCCCTGCAGTTTTCAAAATATCCCAAATATCCCAATTTCGAGGCCTGAGCCATATTTTGGAGCCAAATTCTGGATGTCTGCACGTATTCGCAGTATGATATTACGACTTTTTATACCCAACATATGCCAAATACTGAAATCGGCAGTGAGTCACATTTTGCACAAACTCCCCTGCAGTTATCAAAATATCCCAAACATCCCAATTTCGAGGCCTGAGCCATATTTTGGAGAAAAATTGTGGCTCTCTGCACGTATTCGCAGTTTGAAATTTCGAATTTTTATACCCAACATATGAGAAGTACTCAAAGCGGCGTTTGGTCACATTTGTCCTAAACTCCCCTGCAGTTTTTGAAATATCCCAAATATCCCAATTTCGAGGCCTGAGCCATATTTTGGAGCCAAATTCTGGCTCTCTGCACGTATTCAAAGTTTGAAATTACGACTTTTTATACCCAACATATGCCAAGTTCTGAAAGCGGCGTTTGGTCACATTTGTCCCAAACCTCCCTGCAGTTTTCAAAATATCCCAAATATCCCAATTTTGAGGCCTGAGCCATATTTTGGACCCAAATTCTTGCTCTCTGCACGTATTCGCATTTTGATATTTCGACTTTTTACGCCCAACATATGCCAAGTACTAAAATCGGCAGTGAGTCACATTTTGCACAAACTCCCCTGCAGTTTTCAAAATATCCCAAACATCCCAATTTCGAGGCCTGAGCCATATTTTGGAGAAAAATTCTGGCTCTCTGCACGTATTCGCAGTTTGAAATTACGACTTTTTTATACCCAACTTATGCGAAGTACTGAAAGCGGCGTTTGGTCACATTTGTCCCAAACCCCCCCTGCAGTTTCCAAAATATCCCAAACATCCCAATTTCGAGGCCTGAGCCATATTTTGGAGCCAAATTCTGGCTCTCTGCACGTATTCGCAGTTTGATATGACGACTTTTTATACCTAACATATGCCAAGTACTGAAAGCGGCAGTGAGTCAAATTTTGCACAAACTCCCCTGCAGTTTTCAAAATATCCCAAACATCCCAATTTCGAGGCCTGAGCCACATTTTGAAGCCAAATTCTGGATCTCTGCACGTATTCGCAGTTTGATATTAGGACTTTTTTATACCCAACATATGAGAAGTACTGAAAGCGGCGTTTGGTCACATTTGTCTCAAATTCCCCTGCAGTTTCCAAATTATCCCAAACATCCCAATTTCGAGGCCTGAGCCATATTTTGGAGCCAAATTCTGGCTCTCTGCACGTATTCGCAGTTTGAAATTACGACTTTTTATACCCAACATATGCCTAGTACTGAAAGTGGCAGTGAGTCACAATTTGCACAAACTCCCCTGCAGTTTTCAAAATATCCCAAATATCCGAATTTTGAGGCCTGAGCCATATTTTGGACCCATTTTGCACAAACACCCCTGCACTTTTCAAAATATCCGAAACATCCCAATTTCGAGGCCTGAGCCATATTTTGGAGAAAAATTCTGGCTCTCTGCACGTATTCGCAGTTTGAAATTTCGACTTTTTTATATCTAACATATGAGAAGTACTCAAAGCGGCGTTTGGTCACATTTGTCCTAAACTCCCCTGCAGTTTTTGAAATATCCCAAATATCCCAATTTTGAGGCCTGAGCCATATTTTGGAGCCAAATTCTGGCTCTCTGCACGTATTCACAGTTTGAAATTACGACTTTTTATACCCAACATATGCCAAGTTCTGAAAGCAGCGTTTGGTCACATTTGTCCCAAACCTCCCTGCAGTTTTCAAAATATCCCAAATATCCCAATTTTGAGGCCTGAGCCATATTTTGGACCCAATTTCTGGCTCTCTGCACGTATTCGCTGTTTGATATTACGAATTTTTATACCCATCATATGCCAAGTACTAAAATCGGCAGAGAGTCACATTTTGCACAAACTCCCCTGCAGTTTTCAAAATATCCCAAACATCCCAATTTCGAGGCCTGAGCCATATTTTGGAGAAAAATTCTGGCTCTCTGCACGTATTCGCAGTTTGAAATTTCGACTTTTTTATACCCAACATATGAGAAGTACTCAAAGCGGCGTTTGGTCACATTTGTCCTAAACTCCCCTGCAGTTTTTGAAATATCCCAAATATCCCAATTTCGAAGCCTGAGCCATATTTTGGAGCCAAATTCTGGATGTCTGCACGCATTCGCAGTATGATATTACGACTTTTTATACCCAACATATGCCAAGTACTGAAAGCGGCAGTGAGTCACATTTTGCACAAACTCCCCTGCAGTTATCAAAATATCCCAAACATCCCAATTTCGAGGCCTGAGCCATATTTTGGAGAAAAATTGTGGCTCTCTGCACGTATTCGCAGTTTGAAATTTCGAATTTTTATACCCAACATATGAGAAGTACTCAAAGCGGCGTTTGGTCACATTTGTCCTAAACTCCCCTGCAGTTTTTGAAATATCCCAAATATCCCAATTTCGAGGCCTGAGCCATATTTTGGAGCCAAATTCTAGCTCTCTGCACGTATTCACAGTTTGAAATTACGACTTTTTATACCCAACATATGCCAAGTTCTGAAAGCGGCGTTTGGTCACATTTGTCCCAAACCTCCCTGCAGTTTTCAAAATATCCCAAATATCCCAATTTTGAGGCCTGAGCCATATTTGGACCCAAATTCTTGCTCTCTGCACGTATTCGCAGTTTGATATTTCGACTTTTTACGCCCAACATATGCCAAGTACTAAAAGCGGCAGTGAGTCACATTTTGCACAAACTCCCCTGCAGTTTTCAAAATATCCCAAACATCCCAATTTCGAGGCCTGAGCCATATTTTGGAGAAAAATTCTGGCTCTCTGCACGTATTCGCAGTTTGAAATTACGACTTTTTTATACCCAACATATGCGAAGTACTGAAAGCGGCGTTTGGTCACATTTGTCCCAAACCCCCCCTGCAGTTTCCAAAATATCCCAAACATCCCAATTTCGAGGCCTGAGCCATATTTTGGAGCCAAATTCTGGCTCTCTGCACGTATTCGCAGTTTGATATGACGACTTTTTATACCTAACATATGCCAAGTACTGAAAGCGGCAGTGAGTCACATTTTGCACAAACTCCCCTGCAGTTTTCAAAATATCCCAAACATCCCAATTTCGAGGCCTGAGCCATATTTTGGAGCTAAATTCTGGCTCTCTGCACGTATTCGCAGTTTGATATTAGGACTTTTTTAAACCCAACATATGAGAAGTACTGAAAGCGGCGTTTGGTCACATTTGTCCCAAATTCCCCTGCAGTTTCCAAATTATCCCAAACATCCCAATTTCGAGGCCTGAGCCATATTTTGGAGCCAAATTCTGGCTCTCTGCACGTATTCGCAGTTTGAAATTACGACTTTTTATACCCAACATATGCCTAGTACTGAAAGTGGCAGTGAGTCACAATTTGCACAAACTCCCCTGCAGTTTTCAAAATATCCCAAATATCCGAATTTTGAGGCCTGAGCCATATTTTGGACCCATTTTGCACAAACACCCCTGCACTTTTCAAAATATCCGAAACATCCCAATTTCGAGGCCTGAGCCATATTTTGGAGAAAAATTCTGGCTCTCTGCACGTATTCGTAGTTTGAAATTTCGACTTTTTTATATCTAACATATGAGAAGTACTCAAAGCGGCGTTTGGTCACATTTGTCCTAAACTCCCCTGCAGTTTTTGAAATATCCCAAATATCCCAATTTTGAGGCCTGAGCCATATTTTGGAGCCAAATTCTGGCTCTCTGCACGTATTCACAGTTTGAAATTACGACTTTTTATACCCAACATATGCCAAGTTCTGAAAGCAGCGTTTGGTCACATTTGTCCCAAACCTCCCTGCAGTTTTCAAAATATCCCAAATATCCCAATTTTGAGGCCTGAGCCATATTTTGGACCCAATTTCTGGCTCTCTGCACGTATTCGCTGTTTGATATTACGAATTTTTATACCCAACATATGCCAAGTACTAAAATCGGCAGTGAGTCACATTTTGCACAAACTCCCCTGCAGTTTTCAAAATATCCCAAACATCCCAATTTCGAGGCCTGAGCCATATTTTGGAGAAAAATTCTGGCTCTCTGCACGTATTCGCAGTTTGAAATTTCGACTTTTTTATACCCAACATATGAGAAGTACTCAAAGCGGCGTTTGGTCACATTTGTCCTAAACTCCCCTGCAGTTTTTGAAATATCCCAAATATCCCAATTTCGAAGCCAGAGCCATATTTTGGAGCCAAATTCTGGATGTCTGCACGCATTCGCAGTATGATATTACGACTTTTTATACCCAACATATGCCAAGTACTGAAAGCGGCAGTGAGTCACATTTTGCACAAACTCCCCTGCAGTTATCAAAATATCCCAAACATCCCAATTTCGAGGCCTGAGCCATATTTTGGAGAAAGATTGTGGCTCTCTGCACGTATTCGCAGTTTGAAATTTCGAATTTTTATACCCAACATATGAGAAGTACTCAAAGCGGCGTTTGGTCACATTTGTCCTAAACTCCCCTGCAGTTTTTGAAATATCCCAAATATCCCAATTTCGAGGCCTGAGCCATATTTTGGAGCCAAATTCTGGCTCTCTGCACGTATTCACAGTTTGAAATTACGACTTTTTATACCCAACATATGCCAAGTTCTGAAAGCGGCGTTTGGTCACATTTGTCCCAAACCTCCCTGCAGTTTTCAAAATATCCCAAATATCCCAATTTTGAGGCCTGAGCCATATTTGGACCCAAATTCTTGCTCTCTGCACGTATTCGCAGTTTGATATTTCGACTTTTTACGCCCAACATATGCCAAGTACTAAAAGCGGCAGTGAGTCACATTTTGCACAAACTCCCCTGCAGTTTTCAAAATATCCCAAACATCCCAATTTCGAGGCCTGAGCCATATTTTGGAGAAAAATTCTGGCTCTCTGCACGTATTCGCAGTTTGAAATTACGACTTTTTTATACCCAACATATGCAAAGTACTGAAAGCGGCGTTTGGTCACATTTGTCCCAAACCCCCCCCCTGCAGTTTCCAAAATATCCCAAACATCCCAATTTCGAGGCCTGAGCCGTATTTTGGAGCCAAATTCTGGCTCTCTGCACGTATTCGCAGTTTGATATGACGACTTTTTATACCTAACATATGCCAAGTACTGAAAGCGGCAGTGAGTCAAATTTTGCACAAACTCCCCTGCAGTTTTCAAAATATCCCAAACATCCCAATTTCGAGGCCTGAGCCACATTTTGAAGCCAAATTCTGGATCTCTGCACGTATTCGCAGTTTGAAATTACGACTTATTTATACCCAACATATGCCAAGTACTGAAAGCGGCAGTGAGTCACATTTTGCACAAACTCTCCTGCAGTTTTCAAAATATCCCAAACATCCCAATTTCGAGGCCTGAGCCATATTTTGGAGCTAAATTCTGGCTCTCTGCACGTATTCGCAGTTTGATATTAGGACTTTTTTATACCCAACATATGAGAAGTACTGAAAGCGGCGTTTGGTCACATTTGTCCCAAATTCCCCTGCAGTTTCCAAATTATCCCAAACATCCCAATTTCGAGGCCTGAGCCACATTTTGGAGCCAAATTCTGGCTCTCTGCACGTATTCGCAGTTTGAAATTACGACTTTTTATACCCAACATATGCCTAGTACTGAAAGTGGCAGTGAGTCACAATTTGCACAAACTCCCCTGCAGTTTTCAAAATATCCCAAATATCCGAATTTTGAGGCCTGAGCCATATTTTGGACCCATTTTGCACAAACACCCCTGCACTTTTCAAAATATCCGAAACATCCAAATTTCGAGGCCTGAGCCATATTTTGGAGAAAAATTCTGGCTCTCTGCACGTATTCGCAGTTTGAAATTTCGACTTTTTTATATCTAACATATGAGAAGTACTCAAAGCGGCGTTTGGTCACATTTGTCCTAAACTCCCCTGCAGTTTTTGAAATATCCCAAATATCCCAATTTTGAGGCCTGAGCCATATTTTGGAGCCAAATTCTGGCTCTCTGCACGTATTCACAGTTTGAAATTACGACTTTTTATACCCAACATATGCCAAGTTCTGAAAGCAGCGTTTGGTCACATTTGTCCCAAACCTCCCTGCAGTTTTCAAAATATCCCAAATATCCCAATTTTGAGGCCTGAGCCATATTTTGGACCCAATTTCTGGCTCTCTGCACGTGTTCGCTGTTTTATATTACGACTTTTTATACCCAACATATGCCAAGTACTGAAAGCGGCAGTGAGTCACATTTTGCACAAACTCCCCTGCAGTTATCAAAATATCCCAAACATCCCAATTTCGAGGCCTGAGCCATATTTTGGAGAAAAATTGTGGCTCTCTGCACGTATTCGCAGTTTGAAATTTCGTATTTTTATACCCAACATATGCCAAGTACTAAAAGCGGCAGTGAGTCACATTTTGCACAAACTCCCCTGCAGTTATCAAAATATCCCAAATATCCCAATTTCGAGGCCTGAGCCATATTTTGGAGCCAAATTCTGGCTCTATGCACGTATTCGCAGTTTAAAATTACGACTTTTTATACCCAACATATGCTAAGTCCTGATAGCGGCAGAGAGTCATATTTTGCACAAACTCCCCTGCAGTTTTCGAAATATCCCAAATATCCCAATTTCGAGGCCTGAGCCATATTTTGGAGCCAAATTCTGACTCTCTGAACGTATTCACCATTTGAAATTACGACTTTTTTATACTCAACATATGCGAAGTACTGAAAGCGGCGTTTGGTCACATTTGTCCCAAACCCCCCTGCAGTTTCCAAAATATCCCAAACATCCCAATTTCGAGGCCTGAGCCATATTTTGGACCCAAATTCTTGCTCTCTGCACGTATTCGCAGTTTGATATTTCGACTTTTTACGCCCAACATATGCCAAGTACTAAAAGCAGCAGTGAGTCACATTTTGCACAAACTCCCCTGCAGTTTTCTAAATATCCCAAACATCCCAATTTCGAGGCCTGAGCCATATTTTGGAGAAAAATTCTGGCTCTCTGCACGTATTCGCAGTTTGAAATTACGACTTTTTTATACCCAACATATGCGAAGTACTGAAAGTGGCGTTTGGTCACATTTGTCGCAAACCCCCCTGCAGTTTGCAAAATATCCCAAACATCCCAATTTCGAGGCCTGAGCCATATTTTGGAGCCAAATTCTGGCTCTCTGAACGTATTCGCCGTTTGAAATTACGAATTTTTTATACCCAACATATGCGAAGTACTGAAAGCGGCGTTTGGTCACATTTGTTCCAAACCCCCCCTGCAGTTTCCAAAATAACCCAAATATCCCAATTTCGAGGCCTGAGCCATATTTTGGAGCCAAATTCTGGCTCTCTGCACGTATTCGCAGTTTGATATGACGACTTTTATACCTAACATATGCCAAGTACTGAAAGCGGCAGTTAGTCACATTTTGCACAAACTCCCCTGCAGTTTTCAAAATATCCCAACATCCCAATTTCGAGGCCTGAGCCACATTTTGAAGCCAAATTCTGGATCTCTGCACCTATTCGCAGTTTGAAATTACGACTTTTTTATACCCAACGTATGCCAAGTACTGAAAGCGGCAGTGAGTCACATTTTGCACAAACTCCCCTGCAGTTTTCAAAATATCCCAAACATCCCAATTTCGAGGCCTGAGCCATATTTTGGAGCTAAATTCTGGCTCTCTGCACGTATTCGCAGTTTGAAATTACGACTTTTTTATACCCAACATATGCGAAGTACTGAAAGCGGCGTTTGGTCACATTTGTCGCAAACCCCCCTGCAGTTTGCAAAATATCCCAAACATCCCAATTTCGAGGCCTGAGCCATATTTTGGAGCCAAATTCTGGCTCTATTCACGTATTCGCAGTTTAAAATTACGAATTTTTATACCCAACATATGCTAAGTCCTGATAGCGGCAGAGAGTCACATTTTGCACAAACGCCCCTGCAGTTTTCGAAATATCCCAAATATCCCAATTTCGAGGCCTGAGCCATATTTTGGAGCCAAATTCTGGCTCTCTGAACGTATTCGCCGTTTGAAATTACGACTTTTTTATACCCAACATATGCGAAGTACTGAAAGCGGCGTTTGGTCACATTTGTCCCAAACCCCCTTGCAGTTTCCAAAATATCCCAAACATCCCAATTTCGAGGCCTGAACCATATTTTGGAGCCAAATTCTGGCTCTCTGCACGTATTCGCAGTTTGATATTACGACTTTTTATACCCAACATATGCCAAGTACTGAAAGCGGCAGTGAGTAACATTTTGCACAAACTCCCCTGCAGTTTTCAAAATATCCCAAACATCCCAATTTCGAGGCCTGAGCCATATTTTGAAGCCAAATTCTGGCTCTCTGCACGTATTCGCAGTTTGAAATTACGACTTTCTTATACCCAACATATGCCAAGTACTGAATACGGCAGTGAGTCACATTTTGCACAAACTCCCCTGCAGTTTTCAAAATATCCCAAATATCTCAATTTCGAGGCCAGAGCTATATTTTGGAGCCAAATTCTGGCTCTCTGCATGAATTCGCAGTTTGAAATTACTACTTTTTATACCTAAAATATGCCAAGTACTGAAAGCGGTGTTTGGTCACATTTGTCCCAAACCCCCCTGCAGTTATCAAAATATCCCAAAATCCCAATTTCAAGGCCTGAGCCATATTTTGGAGCTAAATTCTGGCTCTATGCACGTATTTGCAGTTTAAAATTACGACTTTTTATACCCAAAATATGCCAAGTCCTGATAGCGGCAGAGAGTCGCATTTTGCACAAACTCCTCTGCAGTTTTCGAAATATCCCAAATACCCCAATTTCGAGGCCTGAGCCATATTTTGGAGCCAAATTCTGACTCTCTGAACGTTTTCGCAATTTGATATTACGACTTTTTATACCCAACATATGCCAGGTACTGAAAGCGGCAGTGAGTCACATTTTGCACACACTCAACTGCAGTTTTCAAAATATCCGAAACATCCCAATTTCGAGGCCTGAGCCATATTTTGAAGCCAAATTCTGGCTCTCTGCGCGTATTCGAAGTTTGAAATTACGAATTTTTTATACCCAACATATGCCAAGTACTGAAAGCGGCGTTTGGTCACATTTGTCGCAAACCCCCCTGCAGTTTTCAAAATATCCCAAACATCCCAATTTTGAGGCCTGAGCCATATTTTGGAGCCAAATTCTGGCTCTATGCACGTATTCGCAGTTTAAAATTACGACTTTTTATACCCAACATATGCTAAGTCCTGATAGCGGCAGAGAGTCATATTTTGCACAAACTCCCCTGCAGTTTTCGAAATATCCCAAATATCCCAATTTCGAGGCCGGAGCCATATTTTGGAGCCAAATTCTGACTCTCTGAACGTATTCACCATTTGAAATTACGACTTTTTTATACTCAACATATGCGAAGTACTGAAAGCGGCGTTTGGTCACATTTGTCCCAAACCCCCCTGCAGTTTCCAAAATATCCCAAACATCCCAATTTCGAGGCCTGAGCCATATTTTGGACCCAAATTCTTGCTCTCTGCACGTATTCGCAGTTTGATATTTCGACTTTTTACGCCCAACATATGCCACGTACTAAAAGCAGCAGTGAGTCACATTTTGCACAAACTCCCCTGCAGTTTTCTAAATATCCCAAACATCCCAATTTCGAGGCCTGAGCCATATTTTGGAGAAAAATTCTGGCTCTCTGCACGTATTCGCAGTTTGAAATTACGACTTTTTTATACCCAACATATGCGAAGTACTGAAAGTGGCGTTTGGTCACATTTGTCGCAAACCCCCCTGCAGTTTGCAAAACATCCCAAACATCCCAATTTCGAGGCCTGAGCCATATTTGGAGCCAAATTCTGGCTCTCTGAACGTATTCGCCGTTTGAAATTACGAATTTTTTATACCCAACATATGCGAAGTACTGAAAGCGGCGTTTGGTCACATTTGTCCCAAACCCCCCCTGCAGTTTCCAAAATATCCCAAATATCCCAATTTCGAGGCCTGAGCCATATTTTGGAGCCAAATTCTGGCTCTCTGCACGTATTCGCAGTTTGATATGACGACTTTTTATACCTAACATATGCCAAGTACTGAAAGCGGCAGTTAGTCACATTTTGCACAAACTCCCCTGCAGTTTTCAAAATATCCCAACATCCCAATTTCGAGGCCTGAGCCACATTTTGAAGCCAAATTCTGGATCTCTGCACCTATTCGCAGTTTGAAATTACGACTTTTTTATACCCAACGTATGCCAAGTACTGAAAGCGGCAGTGAGTCACATTTTGCACAAACTCCCCTGCAGTTTTCAAAATATCCCAAACATCCCAATTTCGAGGCCTGAGCCATATTTTGGAGCTAAATTCTGGCTCTCTGCACTTATTCGCAGTTTGAAATTACGACTTTTTTATACCCAACATATGCGAAGTACTGAAAGCGGCGTTTGGTCACATTTGTCGCAAACCCCCCTGCAGTTTGCAAAATATCCCAAACATCCCAATTTCGAGGCCTGAGCCATATTTTGGAGCCAAATTCTGGCTCTATTCACGTATTCGCAGTTTAAAATTACGAATTTTTATACCCAACATATGCTAAGTCCTGATAGCGGCAGAGAGTCACATTTTGCACAAACGCCCCTGCAGTTTTCGAAATATCCCAAATATCCCAATTTCGAGGCCTGAGCATATTTTGGAGCCAAATTCTGGCTCTCTGAACGTATTCGCCGTTTGAAATTACGACTTTTTTATACCCAACATATGCGAAGTACTGAAAGCGGCGTTTGGTCACATTGTCCCAAACCCCCTTGCAGTTTCCAAAATATCCCAAACATCCCAATTTCGAGGCCTGAACCATATTTTGGAGCCAAATTCTGGCTCTCTGCACGTATTCGCAGTTTGATATTACGACTTTTTATACCCAACATATGCCAAGTACTGAAAGCGGCAGTGAGTAACATTTTGCACAAACTCCCCTGCAGTTTTCAAAATATCCCAAACATCCCAATTTCGAGGCCTGAGCCATATTTTGAAGCCAAATTCTGGCTCTCTGCACGTATTCGCAGTTTGAAATTACGACTTTCTTATACCCAACATATGCCAAGTACTGAAAACGGCAGTGAGTCACATTTTGCACAAACTCCCCTGCAGTTTTCAAAATATCCCAAATATCTCAATTTCGAGGCCAGAGCTATATTTTGGAGCCAAATTCTGGCTCTATGCACGTATTTGCAGTTTAAAATTACGACTTTTTATATCCAACATATGCCAAGTCCTGATAGCGGCAGAGAGTCGCATTTTGCACAAACTCCTCTGCAGTTTTCAAAATATCCCAACATCCCAATTTCGAGGCCTGAGCCACATTTTGAAGCCAAATTCTGGATCTCTGCACGTATTCGCAGTTTGAAATTACGACTTTTTTATACCCAACGTATGCCAAGTACTGAAAGCGGCAGTGAGTCACATTTTGCACAAACTCCCCTGCAGTTTTCAAAATATCCCAAACATCCCAATTTCGAGGCCTGAGCCATATTTTGGAGCTAAATTCTGGCTCTATGCACGTATTCGCAGTTTGATATTAGGACTTTTTTATACCCAACATATGAGAAGTACTGAAAGCGGCGTTTGGTCACATTTGTCCCAAACCCCCCTGCAGTTTCCAAATTATCCCAAACATCCCAATTTCGAGGCCTGAGCCATATTTTGGAGCCAAATTCTGGCTCTCTGCACGTATTCGCAGTTTGAAATTACGACTTTTTATACCCAACATATGCCAAGTACTGAAAGTGGCAGTGAGCCACAATTTGAACAAACTCCCCTGCAGTTTTAAAAATATCCCAAATATCTGAATTTTGAGGCCTGAGCCATATTTTGGACCCAAATTCTGACTCTCTGCACGTATTCGCACTTTGATATTACGACTTTTTATACCCAACATATGCCAAGTACTAAAAGCGTCAGTGAGTCACATTTTGCACAAACTCCCCTGCAGTTTTCAAAATATCCCAAACATCCCAATTTAGAGGCCTGAGCTATATTTTGGAGAAAAATTCTGGCTCTTTGCACGTATTTGCAGTTTGAAATTTCGACTTTTTTATATCTAACATATGAGAAGTACTCAAAGCGGCGTTTTTTCACATTTGTCCTAAACTCCCCTGCAGTTTTTGAAATATCCCAAATATCCCAATTTCGAGGCCTGAGCCATATTTTGGAGCCAAATTCTGGCTCTCTGCACGTATTCACAGTTTGAAATTGCGACTTTTTATACCCAACATATGCCAAGTTCTGAAAGCAGCGTTTGGTCACATTTGTCCCAAACCTCCCTGCAGTTTTCAAAATATCCCAAATATCCCAATTTTGAGGCCTGAGCCATATTTTGTACCCAATTTCTGGCTCTCTGCACGTATTCGCTGTTTGATATTATGACTTTTTATACTCAACATTCCAAGTACTAAAATCGGCAGTGAGTCACATTTTGCACAAACTCCCCTGCAGTTTTCAAAATATCCCAAATATCCCAATTTCGAGGCCTGAGCCATATTTAGGAGAAAAATTCTGGCTCTCTGCATGTATTCGCAGTTTGAAATTTCGACTTTTTTATACCCAACATATGAGAAGTACTCAAAGCGGCGTTTGGTCACATTTGTCCTAAACTCCCCTGCAGTTTTTGAAATATCCCAAATATCCCAATTTCGAAGCCTGAGCCATATTTTGGAGCCAAATACTGGCTCTCTGCACGTATTCACAGTTTGAAATTACGATTTTTATACCCAACATATGCCAAGTTCTGAATGCGGCGTTTGGTCACATTTGTCCCAAACCTCCCTGAAGTTTTCAAAATATCCCAAATATCCAAATTTTGAGGCCTGAGCCATATTTTGGACCCAAATTCTTGCTCTCTGCACGTATTCGCAGTTTGATATTTTGACTTTTTATACCCAACATATGCCAAGTACTAAAAGCGGCAGTGAGTCACATTTTGCACAAACACCTTTGCAGTTTTCAAAATATCCCAAACATCCCAATTTCGAGGCCTGAGCCATATTTTGGAGCCAAATTCTGGCTCTATTCACGTATTCGCAGTATAAAATTACGAATTTTTATACCCAACATATGCCAAGTCCTGATAGCGGCAGAGAGTCACATTTTGCACAAACTTCCCTGCAGTTTTCGAAATATCCCAAATATCCCAATTTCGAGGCCTGAGCCATATTTTGGAGCCAAATTCTGGCTCTCTGAACGTATTCGCCGTTTGAAATTACGACTTTTTTATACCCAACATATGCGTAGTACTGAAAGCGGCGTTTGGTCACATTTGTCCCAAACCCCCTTGCAGTTTCCAAAATATCCCAAACATCCCAGTTTCGAAGCCTGAGCCATATTTTGAGCCAAATTCTGGCTCTCTGAACGTATTCGCAGTTTGATATTACGATTTTTTATACCCAACATATGCCAAGTACTGAAAGCGGCAGTGAGTAACATTTTGCACAAACTCCCCTGCAGTTTTCAAAATATCCCAAGTATCTCAATTTCGAGGCCTGAGCCATATTTTGGAGCCAAATTCTGGCTCTATGCTCGTATCTGCAGTTTAAAATTACGACTTTTTATACCCAACAAATGCCAAGTCCTGAAAGCAGCAGTGAGTCACATTTTGCACAAACTCCCCTGCAGTTTTTGAAATATCCCAAATATCCCAATTTCGAGGCCTGAGCCATATGTTGGAGCCAAATTCTGGCTCTCTGCACGTATTCGCAGTTTGAAATTTCGACTTTTTAAGCCCAACATATGCGAAGTACTGAAAGCGGCGTTTGGTCGCATTTGTCCCAAATCCCTCTGCAGTTTTCAAAATATCCCAATCATCCCAATTTCGAGGCCTGAGCCATATTTTAGTGCCAAATTCTGGCTCTATGCACGTATTCGCAGTTTAAAATTACGACTTTTTATACCCAACATATGCCAAGTCCTGATAGCAGCGTTTGGTCACATTTGTCCCAAACCTCCCTGCAGTTTTCAAAATATCCTAAATATCCCAATTTTGAGGCCTGAGCCATATTTTGGACCCAAATTCTTGCTCTCTACACGTATTCGCAGTTAGATATTTTGACTTTTTATACCCAACATATGCCAAGTACTAAAAGCGGCAGTGAGTCACATCTTGCACAAACTCCTTTGCAGTTTTCAAAATATCCCAAACATCCCAATTTCGAGGCCTGTGCCATGTTTTGGAGAAAATTTCTGGCTCTCTGCACGTATTCGCAGTTTGAAATTACGACTTTTTTATTCCCAACATATGCGAAGTACTGAAAGCGGTGTTTGGTCACATTTGTCGCAAACCCCCTGCAGTTTGCAAAATATCCCAAACATCCCAATTTCGAGGCCTGAGCCATATTTTGGAGCCAAATTCTGGCTCTATTCACGTATTCGCAGTTTAAAATTACGAATTTTTATACCCAACATATGCCAAGTCCTGATAGCTGCAGAGAGTCACATTTTGCACAAACTCCCCTGCAGTTTTCGAAATATCCCAAACATCCCAATTTCGAGGCCTGAGCCATATTTTGGAGCCAAATTCTGGCTCTCTGCACGTATTCGCAGTTTGATATTACGACTCTTTATACCCAACATATGCCAAGTACTGAAAGCGGCAGTGAGTAACATTTTGCACAAACTCCCCTGCAGTTTTCAAAATATCCCAAACATCCCAATTTCGAGGCCTGAGGCTTATTTTGAAGCCAAATTCTGGCTCTCTGCACGTATTCGATGTTTGAAATTTCGACTTTTTTATACCCAACATATGAGAAGTACTCAAAGCAGCGTTTGGTCACATTTGACCTAAACTCCCCTACAGTTTTTGAAATATCCCAAATATCCCAATTTCGAAGCCTGAGCCATATTTTGGAGCCAAATTCTGGCTCTCTGCATGTATTCACAGTTTGAAATTACGACTTTTTATACCCAACATATGCCAAGTTCTGAAAGCGGCGTTTGGTCACATTTGTCCCAAACCTCCCTGAAGTTTTCGAAATATCCCAAATATCCCAATTTCGAGGCCTGAGCCATATTTTGGAGCCAAATTCTGGCTCTCTGAACGTATTCGCCGTTTGAAATTACGACTCTTTAATACCCAACATATGCGAAGTACTGAAAGCGGCGTTTGGTCACATTTGTCCCAAACCCCCTTGCAGTTTCCAAAATATCCCAAACATCCCAATTTCGAGGCCTGAGCCATATTTTGGAGCCAAATTCTGGCTCTCTGCACGTATTCGCAGTTTGATATTACGACTTTTTATACCCAACATATGCCAAGTTCTGAAAGCAGCCTTTGGTCACATTTGTCCCAAACCCCCTTGCAGTTTCCAAAATATCCCAAACATCCCAATTTCGAGGCCTGAACCATATTTTGGAGCCAAATTCTGGCTCTCTGCACGTATTCGCAGTTTGATATTACGACTTTTTATACCCAACATATGCCAAGTACTGAAAGCGGCAGTGAGTAACATTTTGCACAAACTCCCCTGCAGTTTTCAAAATATCCCAAACATCCCAATTTCGAGGCCTGAGCCATATTTTGAAGCCAAATTCTGGCTCTCTGCACGTATTCGCAGTTTGAAATTACGACTTTCTTATACCCAACATATGCCAAGTACTGAAAACGGCAGTGAGTCACATTTTGCACAAACTCCCCTGCAGTTTTCAAAATATCCCAAATATCTCAATTTCGAGGCCAGAGCTATATTTTGGAGCCAAATTCTGGCTCTCTGCACGAATTCGCAGTTTGAAATTACTACTTTTTATATCTAAAATATGCCAAGTACTGATAGCGCCGTTTGGTCACATTTGTCCCAAACCCCCCTGCAGTTATCAAAATATCCCAAAATCCCAATTTCAAGGCCTGAGCCATATTTTGGAGCCAAATTCTGGCTCTATGCACGTATTTGCAGTTTAAAATTACGACTTTTATACCCAACATATGCCAAGTCCTGATTGCGGCAGAGAGTCGCATTTTGCACAAACTCCTCTGCAGTTTTCAAAATATCCCAACATCCCAATTTCGAGGCCTGAGCCACATTTTGAAGCCAAATTCTGGATCTCTGCACGTATTCGCAGTTTGAAATTACGACTTTTTTATACCCAACGTATGCCAAGTACTGAAAGCGGCAGTGAGTCACATTTTGCACAAACTCCCCTGCAGTTTTCAAAATATCCCAAACATCCCAATTTCGAGGCCTGAGCCATATTTTGGAGCTAAATTCTGGCTCTCTGCACGTATTCGCAGTTTGATATTAGGACTTTTTTATACCCAACATATGAGAAGTACTGAAAGCGGCGTTTGGTCACATTTGTCCCAAACCCCCCTGCAGTTTCCAAATTATCCCAAACATCCCAATTTCGAGGCCTGAGCCATATTTTGGAGCCAAATTCTGGCTCTCTGCACGTATTCGCAGTTTGAAATTACGACTTTTTATACCCAACATATGCCAAGTACTGAAAGTGGCAGTGAGCCACAATTTGAACAAACTCCCCTGCAGTTTTAAAAATATCCCAAATATCTGAATTTTGAGGCCTGAGCCATATTTTGGACCCAAATTCTGACTCTCTGCACGTATTCGCACTTTGATATTACGACTTTTTATACCCAACATATGCCAAGTACTAAAAGCGTCAGTGAGTCACATTTTGCACAAACTCCCCTGCAGTTTTCAAAATATCCCAAACATCCCAATTTAGAGGCCTGAGCCATATTTTGGAGAAAAATTCTGGCTCTTTGCACGTATTTGCAGTTTGAAATTTCGACTTTTTTATATCTAACATATGAGAAGTACTCAAAGCGGCGTTTTTTCACATTTGTCCTAAACTCCCCTGCAGTTTTTGAAATATCCCAAATATCCCAATTTCGAGGCCTGAGCCATATTTTGGAGCCAAATTCTGGCTCTCTGCACGTATTCACAGTTTGAAATTGCGACTTTTTATACCCAACATATGCCAAGTTCTGAAAGCAGCGTTTGGTCACATTTGTCCCAAACCTCCCTGCAGTTTTCAAAATATCCCAAATATCCCAATTTTGAGGCCTGAGCCATATTTTGTACCCAATTTCTGGCTCTCTGCACGTATTCGCTGTTTGATATTATGACTTTTTATACTCAACATTCCAAGTACTAAAATCGGCAGTGAGTCACATTTTGCACAAACTCCCCTGCAGTTTTCAAAATATCCCAAATATCCCAATTTCGAGGCCTGAGCCATATTTAGGAGAAAAATTCTGGCTCTCTGCATGTATTCGCAGTTTGAAATTTCGACTTTTTTATATCTAACATATGAGAAGTACTCAAAGCGGCGTTTGGTCACATTTGTCCTAAACTCCCCTGCAGTTTTTGAAATATCCCAAATATCCCAATTTCGAAGCCTGAGCCATATTTTGGAGCCAAATTCTGGCTCTCTGCACGTATTCACAGTTTGAAATTACGAATTTTTATACCCAACATATGCCAAGTTCTGAATGCGGCGTTTGGTTACATTTGTCCCAAACCTCCCTGAAGTTTTCAAAATATCCCAAATATCCAAATTTTGAGGCCTGAGCCATATTTTGGACCCAAATTCTTGCTCTCTGCACGTATTCGCAGTTTGATATTTTGACTTTTTATACCCAACATATGCCAAGTACTAAAAGCGGCAGTGAGTCACATTTTGCACAAACACCTTTGCAGTTTTCAAAATATCCCAAACATCCCAATTTCGAGGCCTGAGCCATATTTTGGAGCCAAATTCTGGCTCTATTCACGTATTCGCAGTATAAAATTACGAATTTTTAAACCCAACATATGCCAAGTCCTGATAGCGGCAGAGAGTCACATTTTGCACAAACTCCCCTGCAGTTTTCGAAATATCCCAAATATCCCAATTTCGAGGCCTGAGCCATATTTTGGAGCCAAATTCTGGCTCTCTGAACGTATTCGCCGTTTGAAATTACGACTTTTTTATACCCAACATATGCGAAGTACTGAAAGCGGCGTTTGGTCACATTTGTCCCAAACCCCCTTGCAGTTTCCAAAATATCCCACACATCCCAATTTCGAAGCCTGAGCCATATTTTGGAGCTAAATTCTGGCACTCTGCACGTATTCGCAGTTTGATATTAACACTTTTTTATACCCAACATATGAGAAGTACTGAAAGCGGTGTTTGGTCACATTTGTCCCAAACCCCCTTGCAGTTTCCAAATTATCCCAAACATCCCAATTTCGAGGCCTGAGCCATATTTTGGAGCCAAATTCTGGCTCTCTGCACGTATTCGCAGTTTGAAATTACGACTTTTTATACCCAACATATGCCAAGTACTGAAAGTGGCAGTGAGCCACAATTTGCACAAACTCCCCTGCAGTTTTAAAAATATCCCAAATATCTGAATTTTAAGGCCTGAGCCATATTTTGGACCCAAATTCTGACTCTCTGCACGTATTCGCACTTTGATATTACGACTTTTTATACCCAACATATGCCAAGTACTAAAAGCGTCAGTGAGTCACATTTTGCACAAACTCCCTTGCAGTTTTCAAAATATCCCAAACATCCCAATTTCGAGGCCTGAGCCATATTTTGGAGAAAAATTCTGGCTCTCTGCACGTATTTGCAGTTTGAAATTTCGACTTTTTTATATCTAACATATGAGAAGTACTCAAAGCGGCGTTTGGTCACATTTGTCCTAAACTCCCCTGCAGTTTTTGAAATATCCCAAATATCCCAATTTCGAGGCCTGAGCCATATTTTGGAGCCAAATTCTGGCTCTCTGCACGTATTCACAGTTAGAAATTGCGACTTTTTATACCCAACATATGCCAAGTTCTGAAAGCAGCGTTTGGTCACATTTGTCCCAAACCTCCCTACAGTTTTCAAAATATCCCAAATATCCCAATTTTGAGGCCTGAGCCATATTTTGGACCCAATTTCTGGCTCTCTGCACGTATTCGCTGTTTGATATTATGACTTTTTATACCCAACATGCCAAGTACTAAAATCGGCAGTGAGTCACATTTTGCACAAACTCCCCTGCAGTTTTCAAAATATCCCAAACATCCCAATTTCGAGGCCTGAGCCATATTTTGGAGAAAAATTCTGGCTCTCTGCACGTATTCGCAGTTTGAAATTTCGACTTTTTTATACCCAACATATGAAAAGTACTCAAAGCGGCGTTTGGTCACATTTGTCCTAAACTCCCCTGCAGTTTTTGAAATATCCCAAATATCCCAATTTCGAAGCCTGAGCCATATTTTGGAGCCAAATTCTGGCTCTCTGCACGTATTCACAGTTTGAAATTACGAATTTTTATACCCAACATATGCCAAGTTCTGAAAGCGGCGTTTGGTCACATTTGTCCCAAACCTCTCTGAAGTTTTCAAAATATCCCAAATATCCCAGTTTTGAGGCCTGAGCCATATTTTGGACCCAAATTCTTGCTCTCTGCACGTATTCGCAGTTTGATATTTTGACTTTTTATACCCAACATATGCCAAGTACTAAAAGCGGCAGTGAGTCACATTTTGCACAAACTCCTTTGCAGTTTTCAAAATATCCCAAACATCCCAATTTCGAGGCCTGAGCCATATTTTGGAGCCAAATTCTGGCTCTATTCACGTATTCGCAGTTTAAAATTACGAATTTTTATACCCAACATATGCCAAGTCCTGATAGCGGCAGAGAGTCACATTTTGCACAAACTCCCCTGCAGTTTTCGAAATATCCCAAATATCCCAATTTCGAGGCCTGAGCCATATTTTGGAGCCAAATTCTGGCTCTCTGAACGTATTCGCCGTTTGAAATTACGACTTTTTTATACCCAACATATGCGTAGTACTGAAAGCGGCGTTTGGTCACATTTGTCCCAAACCCCCTTGCAGTTTCCAAAATATCCCAAACATCCCAGTTTCGAAGCCTGAGCCATATTTTGGAGCCAAATTCTGGCTCTCTGAACGTATTCGCAGTTTGATATTACGATTTTTTATACCCAACATATGCCAAGTACTGAAAGCGGCAGTGAGTAACATTTTGCACAAACTCCCCTGCAGTTTTCAAAATATCCCAAGTATCTCAATTTCGAGGCCTGAGCCATATTTTGGAGCCAAATTCTGGCTCTATGCTCGTATCTGCAGTTTAAAATTACGACTTTTTATACCCAACAAATGCCAAGTCCTGAAAGCAGCAGTGAGTCACATTTTGCACAAACTCCCCTGCAGTTTTTGAAATATCCCAAATATCCCAATTTCGAGGCCTGAGCCATATGTTGGAGCCAAATTCTGGCTCTCTGCACGTATTCGCAGTTTGAAATTTCGACTTTTTAAGCCCAACATATGCGAAGTACTGAAAGCGGCGTTTGGTCGCATTTGTCCCAAATCCCTCTGCAGTTTTCAAAATATCCCAATCATCCCAATTTCGAGGCCTGAGCCATATTTTAGTGCCAAATTCTGGCTCTATGCACGTATTCGCAGTTTAAAATTACGACTTTTTATACCCAACATATGCCAAGTCCTGATAGCAGCGTTTGGTCACATTTGTCCCAAACCTCCCTGCAGTTTTCAAAATATCCTAAATATCCCAATTTTGAGGCCTGAGCCATATTTTGGACCCAAATTCTTGCTCTCTACACGTATTCGCAGTTAGATATTTTGACTTTTTATACCCAACATATGCCAAGTACTAAAAGCGGCAGTGAGTCACATCTTGCACAAACTCCTTTGCAGTTTTCAAAATATCCCAAACATCCCAATTTCGAGGCCTGTGCCATGTTTTGGAGAAAAATTCTGGCTCTCTGCACGTATTCGCAGTTTGAAATTACGACTTTTTTATTCCCAACATATGCGAAGTACTGAAAGCGGTGTTTGGTCACATTTGTCGCAAACCCCCCTGCAGTTTGCAAAATATCCCAAACATCCCAATTTCGAGGCCTGAGCCATATTTTGGAGCCAAATTCTGGCTCTATTCACGTATTCGCAGTTTAAAATTACGAATTTTTATACCCAACATATGCCAAGTCCTGATAGCTGCAGAGAGTCACATTTTGCACAAACTCCCCTGCAGTTTTCGAAATATCCCAAACATCCCAATTTCGAGGCCTGAGCCATATTTTGGAGCCAAATTCTGGCTCTCTGCACGTATTCGCAGTTTGATATTACGACTCTTTATACCCAACATATGCCAAGTACTGAAAGCGGCAGTGAGTAACATTTTGCACAAACTCCCCTGCAGTTTTCAAAATATCCCAAACATCCCAATTTCGAGGCCTGAGGCTTATTTTGAAGCCAAATTCTGGCTCTCTGCACGTATTCGATGCTTGAAATTTCGACTTTTTTATACCCAACATATGAGAAGTACTCAAAGCGGCGTTTGGTCACATTTGACCTAAACTCCCCTACAGTTTTTGAAATATCCCAAATATCCCAATTTCGAAGCCTGAGCCATATTTTGGAGCCAAATTCTGGCTCTCTGCATGTATTCACAGTTTGAAAATACGACTTTTTATACCCAACATATGCCAAGTTCTGAAAGCGGCGTTTGGTCACATTTGTCCCAAACCTCCCTGAAGTTTTCGAAATATCCCAAATATCCCAATTTCGAGGCCTGAGCCATATTTTGGAGCCAAATTCTGGCTCTCTGAACGTATTCGCCGTTTGAAATTACGACTCTTTAATACCCAACATATGCGAAGTACTGAAAGCGGCGTTTGGTCACATTTGTCCCAAACCCCCTTGCAGTTTCCAAAATATCCCAAACATCCCAATTTCGAGGCCTGAGCCATATTTTGGAGCCAAATTCTGGCTCTCTGCACGTATTCGCAGTTTGATATTACGACTTTTTATACCCAACATATGCCAAGTTCTGAAAGCAGCCTTTGGTCACATTTGTCCCAAACCTCCCTGCAGTTTTCAAAATATCCCAAATATCACAATTTTGAGGCCTGAGCCATATTTTGGACCCAATTTCTGGCTCTCTGCACGTATTCGCTGTTTGATATTACGACTTTTTATACCCAACATATGCCAAGTACTAAAATCGGCAGTGAGTCACATTTTGCACAAACTCCCCTGCAGTTTTCAAAATATCCCAAACATCCCAATTTCGAGGCCTGAGCCATATTTTGGAGAAAAATTCTGTCTCTCTGCACGTATTCGCAGTTTGAAATTGCGACTTTTTTATACCCAACATATGAGAAGTACTCAAAGCGGGGTTTGGTCACATTTGACCTAAACTCCCCTGCAGTTTTTGAAATATCCCAAATATCCCAATTTCGAAGTCTGAGCCATATTTTGGAGCCAAATTCTGGCTCTCTGCATATATTCACAGTTTGAAAATACGACCTTTTATACCCAACATATGCCAAGTTCTGAAAGCGGCGTTTGGTCACATTTGTCCCAAACCTCCCTGAAGTTTTCAAAATATCCCAAATATCCCAATTTTGAGGACTGAGCCATATTTTGGACCCAAATTCTTGCTCTCTGCACGTATTCGCAGTTTGATATTTTTACTTTTTATTCCCAACATATGCCAAGTACTAAAAGCGGCAGTGAGTCACATTTTGCACAAACTCCTTTGAAGTTTTCAAAATATCCCAAACATCCCAATTTCGAGGCCTGAGCCATATTTTGGAGAAAAATTCTGGCTCTCTGCACGTATTCGCAGTTTGAAATTACGACTTTTTATACCCAACATATGCGAAGTACTGAAAGCGGCGTTTGGTCACATTTGTCGCAAACCCCCCTGCAGTTTGCAAAAAATCCCAAACATCCCAATTTCGAGGCCTGAGCCATATTTTGGAGCCAAATTCTGGCTCTATTCACGTATTCGCAGTTTAAAATTACGAATTTTTATACCCAACATATGCCAAGTCCTGAGAGCGGCAGAGAGTCACATTTTGCACAAACTCCCCTGCAGTTTTCGAAATATCCCAAATATCCCAATTTCGAGGCCTGAGCCATATTTTGGAGCCAAATTCTGGCTCTCTGAACGTATTCGCCGTTTGAAATTACGACTTTTTTATACCCAACATATGCGAAGTACTGAAAGCGGCGTTTGGTCACATTTGTCCCAAACCCCCTTGCAGTTTCCAAAATATCCCAAACATCCCAATTTCGAGGCCTGAGCCATATTTTGGAGCCAAATTCTGGCTCTCTGCACGTATTCGCAGTTTGATATTACGACTTTTTATACCCAACATATGCCAAGTACTGAAAGCGGCAGTGAGTAACATTTTGCACAAACTCCCCTGCAGTTTTCAAAATATCCCAAACATCCCAATTTCGAGGCCTGAGCCATATTTTGAAGCCAAATTCTGGCTCTCTGCAAGTATTCGCAGTATGAAATTACGACTTTCTTATACCCAACATATGCCAAGTACTGAAAGCGAAAGTGAGTCACATTTTGCACAAACTCCCCTGCAGTTTTCAAAATATCCCAAACATCTCAATTTCGAGGCCAGAGCTATATTTTGGAGCCAAATTCTGGCTCTCTGCATGAATTCGCAGTTTGAAATTACTACTTTTTATACCTAAAATATGCCAAGTACTGAAAGCGGCGTTTGGTCACATTTGTCCCAAACCCCCCTGCAGTTATCAAAATATCCCAAAATCCCAATTTCAAGGCCTGAGCCATATTTTGGAGCCAAATTCTGGCTCTATGCACGTATTTGCAGTTTAAAATTACGAATTTTTATACCCAACATATGCCAAGTCCTGATAGCAGCAGTGAGTCACATTTTGCACAAACTCCCCTGCAGTTTTTGAAATATCCCAAATATCCCAATTTCGAGGCCTGAGCCATATTTTGGAGCCATGTTCTGGCTCTCTGCACGTATTCGCAGTTTGAAATTAAAACTTTTTTATACCCAACATATGCCAAGTATTGAAAGCGGCAGTGAGTCACATTTTGCACAAACTCCCCTGCAGTTTTCAAAATATCCCAAACATCCCAATTTCGAGGCCTGAGCCATATTTTGGAGCTAAATTCTGGCTCTCTGCACGAATTCGCAGTTTGATATTAGGACTTTTTTATACCCAACATATGAGAAGTACTGAAAGCGGCGTCTGGTCACATTTGTCCCAACCCCCCTGCAGTTTCTAAATTATCCCAAACATCCCAATTTCGAGGCCTGAGCCATATTTTGGAGCCAAATTCTGGCTCTCTGCACGTATTCGCAGTTTGAAATTACGACTTTTTATACCCAACATATGCCTAGTACTGAAAGTGGCAGAGAGTCACAATTTGCACAAACTCCCCTGCAGTTGTCAAAATATCCCAAATATCCGAATTTTGAGGCCAGAGCCATATTTTGGACCCAAATTCTGGCTCTCTGCACGTTTTCACAGTTTGAAATTACGACTTTTTATACCCAACATATGCCAAGTTCTGAAAGCAGCGTTTGGTCACATTTGTCCCAAACCTCCCTGCAGTTTTCAAAATATCCCAAATATCCCAATTTTGAGGCCTGAGCCATATTTTGGACCCAATTTCTGGCTCTCTGCACGTATTCGCTGTTTGATATTGCGACTTTTTATACCCTACATATGCCAAGTACTAAAATCGGCAGTGAGTCACATTTTGTACAAACTCCCCTGCAGTTTTCAAAATATCCCAAACATCCCAATTTCGAGGCCTGAGCCATATTTTGGAGAAAAATTCTGGCTCTCTGCACGTATTCGCAGTTTGAAATTACGACTTTCTTATACCCAACATTTGCCAAGTACTGAAAACGGCAGTGAGTCACATTTTGCACAAACTCCCCTGCAGTTTTCAAAATATCCCAAATATCTCAATTTCGAGGCCAGAGCTATATTTTGGAGCCAAATTCTGGCTCTCTGCATGAATTCGCAGTTTGAAATTACGACTTTTTATACCTAAAATATGCCAAGTACTGAAAGCGGCGTTTGGTCACATTTGTCCCAAACACCCCTGCAGTTATCAAAATATCCCAAAATCCCAATTTCAAGGCCTGAGCCATATTTTGGAGCCAAATTCTGGCTCTATGCACGTATTTGCAGTTTAAAATTACGACTTTTTATACCCAACATATGCCAAGTCCTGATAGCAGCAGTGAGTCACATTTTGCACAATCTCCCCAGCAGTTTTTGAAATATCCCAAATATCCCAATTTCGAGGCCTGAGCCATATTTTGGAGCCAAATTCTGGCTCTCTGCACGTATTCGCAGTTTGAAATTACAACTTTTTATACCCATCATATGCCAAGTACTGAAAACGGCGTTTGGTCACATTTGTCCCAAACCTTCCTGCAGTTTTCAAAATATCCGAAACATCCCAATTTCGAGGCCTGAGCCATATTTTGGAGCCAAATTCTGGCTCTCTGCACGTATTCGCAGTTTGAAATT
Organism: Procambarus clarkii; assembly: GCF_040958095.1. Lineage (NCBI taxonomy): Eukaryota > Metazoa > Arthropoda > Malacostraca > Decapoda > Cambaridae > Procambarus > Procambarus clarkii. Next base: position 6,236,827 of record NC_091206.1, on the reverse strand, counting down.
TCGACTTTTTTATACCCAACATATGAGAAGTACTCAAAGCGGCGTTTGGACACATTTGTCCTAAACTCCCCCTGCAGTTTTTGAAATATCCCAAATATCCCAATTTCGAGGCCTGAGCCATATTTTGGAGCCAAATTCTGGCTCTCTGCACGTATTCACAGTTTAAAATTACGACTTTTTATACCCAACATATGCTAAGTCCTGATAGCGGCAGAGAGTCACATTTTGCACAAACTCCCTTGCAGTTTTCGAAATATCCCAAACATCCCAATTTCGAGGCCTGAGCCATATTTTGGAGCCAAATTCTGGCTCTATGCACGTATTTGCAGTTTAAAATTACGACTTTTTATACCCAACATATACCAAGTCCTGATAGCGGCAGAGAGTCGCATTTTGCACAAACTCCTCTGCAGTTTTCGAAATGTCCCAAATATCCCAATTTCGAGGCCTGAGCCATATTTTGGAGCCAAATTCTGACTCTCTGAACGTATTCGCAATTTGATATTACGACTTTTTATACCCAACATATGCCAGGTACTGAAAGCGGCAGTGAGTCACATTTTGCACACACTCAACTGCAGTTTTCAAAATATCCCAAACATCCCAATTTCGAGGCCTGAGCCATATTTTGAAGCCAAATTCTTGCTCTCTGCACGCATTCGCAGTTTGAAATTACGACTTTTTTATACCCAACATATGTCAAGTACTGAAAGCGGCGTTTGGTCACATTTGTCGCAAACCCCCCCTGCAGTTTTCAAAATATCCCAAACATCCCAATTTTGAGGCCTGAGCCATATTTTGGAGCCAAATTCTGGCTCTATGCACGTATTCGCAGTTTAAAATTACGACTTTTTATACCCAACATATGCTAAGTCCTGATAGAGGCAGAGAGTCACATTTTGCACAAACTCCCCTGCAGTTTTCGAAATATCCCAAACATCCCAATTTCGAGGCCTGAGCCATATTTTGGAGCCAAATTCTGGCTCTCTGCACGTATTCGCAGTTTGATATTACGACTTTTTATACCCAACATATGCCAAGTTCTGAGAGCAGCGTTTTGTCACATTTGTCCCAAACCTCCCTGCAGTTTTCAAAATATCCCAAATATCCCAATTTTGAGGCCTGAGCCATATTTTGGAGCCAATTTCTGGCTCTCTGCACGTATTCGCTGTTTGATATTACGACTTTTTATACCCAACATATGCCAAGTATTAAAATCGGCAGTGAGTCAAATTTTGCACAAACTCCCCTGCAGTTTTCAAAATATCCCAAACATCCCAATTTCGAGGCCTGAGTCATATTTTGGAGCCAAATTCTGGCTCTATTTACGTATTCGCAGTTTAAAATTACGAATTTTTATACCCTACATATGCCAAGTCCTGATAGCGGCAGAGAGTCACATTTTGCACAAACTCCCCTGCAGTTTTCGAAATATCCCAAATATCCCAATTTCGAGGCCTGAGCCATATTTTGGAGCCAAATTCTGGCTCTCTGAACGTATTCGCCGTTTGAAATTACGACTTTTTAATACCCAACATATGCGAAGTACTGAAAGCGGCGTTTGGTACATTTGTCCCAAACCCCCTTGCATTTTCCAAAATATCCCAAACATCCCAATTTCGAGGCCTGAGCCATATTTTGGAGCCAAATTCTGGCTCTCTGCACGTATTCGCAGTTTGATATTACGACTTTTTATACCCAACATATGCCAAGTTCTGAAAGCAGCGTTTGGTCACATTTGTCCCAAACCTCCCTGCAGTTTTCAAAATATCCCAAATATCCCAATTTTGAGGCCTGAGCCATATTTTGGACCCAATTTCTGGCTCTCTGCACGTATTCGCTGTTTGATATTACGACTTTTTATACCCAACATATGCCAAGTACTAAAATCGGCAGTGAGTCACATTTTGCACAAACTCCCCTGCAGTTTTCAAAATATCCCAAACATCCCAATTTCGAGGCCTGAGCCATATTTTGGAGAAAAATTCTGTCTCTCTGCACGTATTCGCAGTTTGAAATTTCGACTTTTTTATACCCAACATATGAGAAGTACTCAAAGCGGCGTTTGGTCACATTTGACCTAAACTCCCCTGCAGTTTTTGAAATATCCCAAGTATCCCAATTTCGAAGCCTGAGCCATATTTTGGAGCCAAATTCTGACTCTCTGCATATATTCACAGTTTGAAAATACGACTTTTTATACCCAACATATGCCAAGTACTGAAAGCGGCAGTGAGTCAAATTTTGCAAAAACTCCCCTGCAGTTTTCGAAATATCTCAAATATCCCAATTTCGAGGCCTGAGCCATATTTTGAAGCCAAATTCTGGCTCTCTGCACGTATTCGAAGTTTGAAATTACAACTTTATATACCCAACATATACCAAGTACTGAAAGCGGCATTTGGTCACATTTGTCTCAAACCTCCCTGCAGTTTTCAAAATATCCAAAACATCCCAATTTCGAGGCCTGAGCCATATTTTGGAGCAAAATTTTGACTATGCACGTATTCGCAGATTGAAATTACGACTTTTTATACCCAACATATGCCAAGTCCTGACAGCGGCAATGAGTCACATCTTGCACAAACTCCCCTTCAGTTTCCGAAATATCCCAAATATCCCAATTTCGAGGCCTGAGCCATATTTTGGAGTCAAATTCTCGCTCTCTGCACGTATTCGCAGTTTGAAATTACGAATTTATACCCAACATATGCCAAGTACTGAAAGCGGCGTTTGGTCACATTTGTCTCAATTCCCCCTGCAGTTTTCAAAATATCCCATACATCCCAATTTCGAGGCCTGAGCCATATTTTGGAGGCAAATTCTGCCTCTCGCGCACGTATTCGCAGTTTGAAATTCCATTTTTTTTTTACCCAACATATGCCAAGTACTGAAAGCGGCAGTGAGTCACATTTTGCACAAACTCCCTTGCACTTTTCAAAATATCCCAAATATCCCAATTTCGAGGCCTGAGCCATATTTTGGAACCGAATTCTGACTCTCTGCACGTATTCGCAGTGTGAAATTACGACTTTATATACCCAACATATGCCAAGTACTGAAAGCGGGGGTTATCTTGAGATGATTTCGGGGCTTTTAGTGTCCCCGCGGCCCGGTCCTCGACCAGGTCTCCACCCCGAGGAAGCAGCCCGTGACAGCTGACTAACTCCCAGGTACCTATATACTGCTAGGTAACAGGGGCATTCAGGGTGAATGAAACTTTGCCCATTTGTTTCTGCCTCGTGCGGGAATCGAACCCGCGCCACATAATTACGAGTCCTGCGCACTATCCACCAGGCTACGAGGCCCCCCCTCGTAGGGGGGCGGTCACATTCGTCCCATACCTCCCTGCAGTTTTCAAAATATCCCAAATATCCCAATTTCGAGGCCACAGCCATATTTTGGAGCTAAATTCTGGCTCTCTGCACGTATTCGCAGTTTGAAATTACGACTTTTTATACCCAACATATGCCAAGTACTGAAAGCGGCAGTGAGTCAAATTTTGCAAAAATTCCCCGGCAGTTTTCGAAATATCTCAAATATCCCAATTTCGAGGCCTGAGCCATATTTTGAAGCCAAATTCTTGCTCTCTGCACGTATTCGCAGTTTGAAATTACGACTTTTTTATACCCAACATATGCCAAGTACTGAAAGCGGCGTTTGGTCGCATTTGTCTCAATCCCCCCTGCAGTTTTCAAAATATCCCAAACATCCCAATTTCGAGGCCTGAGTCATATTTTGGAGCCAAATTCTGGCTCTCTGCACGTATTCGCAGTTTGATATTACGACTATTTATACCCAACATATGCCAAGTACTGAAAGCGGCAGTGAGTCACATTTTGAACAAACTCCCCTGCAGTTTTCAAAATATCCCAAATATCCCAATTTCCAGGCCTGAGCCATATTTTGGAGCCAAATTCTGGCTCTCTGCACGTATTCGCAGTTTGAAATTACGAATTTTTTATACCCAACAAATGCCAAGCACTGAAAGCGGCGTTTGGTCACATTTGTCTCAATCCCCCCTGCAGTTTTCAAAATATCCCAAACATCCCAATTTCGAGGCCTGAGTCATATTTTGGAGCCAAATTCTGGCTCCCTGCACGTATTCGCAGATTGAAATTACGACTTTTTATACCCAACATATGCCAAGTCCTGAAAGAGGCAGTGAGTCACATTTTGCACAAACTCCCCTGCAGTTTCGAAATATCCCAAATATCCCAATTTCGAGGTCAGAGCCATATTTTGGAGTCAAATTCTCGCTCTCTGCACGTATTCGCAGTTTGAAATTACGAATGTTATTCCCAACAAATGGCAAGCACTGAAAGCGGCATTTGGTCACATTTGTCTCAAACCTCCCTGCAGTTTTCAAAATATCCAAAACATCCCAATTTCGAGGCCTGAGCCATATTTTGGAGCCAAATTTTGACTCTATGCACGCATTCGCAGTTCGAAATTCCATTTTTTTTTACCCAACATATGCCAAGTACTGAAAGCGGCAGTGAGTCACATTTTGCACAAACTCCCTTGCAGTTTTCAAAATATCCCAAATATCCCAATTTCGAGGCCTGAGCCATATTTTGGAGCCAAATTCTGGCTCTCTGCATGTATTCGCAGTTTAAAATTACGACTTTTTATACCCAACATATGCCAAGTACTGAAAGCGGCAGTGAGTGACCTTTTGCACAAACTCCCTTGCAGTTTTCAAAATATCCCAAATATCCCAATTTCCAGGCCTGAGCCATATTTTGCAGCAAAATTCTGGCTCCCTGCACGTATTCACAGTTTGAAAATACGACTTTTTTATACCCAACATATGCGAAGTACTGAAAGCGACGTTTTGTCACATTTGTCCCAAACCTCCCTGCAGTTTTCAAAATATCCCAAACATCCCAATATCGAGGCCAGAGCCATATTTTGGAGCCAAATTCTGGCTCTCTGCACGTATTCGCAGTTTGAAATTACGACTTTATATACCCAACATATACCAAGTACTAAATGCGGCGTTTGGTCACATTTGTCTCAAACCTCCCTGCAGTTTTCAAAATATCCAAAACATCCCAATTTCGAGGCCTGAGCCATATTTTGGAGCCAAATTTTGACTCTATGCACGTATTCGCAGATTGAAATTACGACTTTTTATACCCAACATATGCCAAGTCTTCAAAGCGGCAGTGAGTCACATTTTGCACAAACTCCCCTTCAGTTTTCGAAATATCCCAAATATCCCAATTTCGAGGCCTGAGCCATATTTTGGAGTCAAATTCTTGCTCTCTGCACGTATTCGCAGTTTGAAATTACGAATTTTATACCCAACATATGCCAAGTACTGAAAGCGGCGTTTGGTCACATTTGTCTCAATTCCCCCTGCAGTTTTCAAAATATCCCATACATCCCAATTACGAGGCCTGAGCCATATTTTGGAGGCAAATTCTGCCTCTTGCGCACGTATTCGCAGTTTGAAATTCCATTTTTTTTTTACCCAACATATGCCAAGTACTGAAAGCGGCAGTGAGTCACATTTTGAACAAACTCCCCTTCAGTTTTCAAAATATCGCAAATATCCATATTTCCAGGCCTGAGCCATATTTTGCAGCCAAATTCTGGCTCCCTGCACGTATTTGCAGTTTGAAATTACGACTTTTTATACCCAACATATGCCAAGTACTGAAAGCAGCGTTTGGTCACATTTCTCTCAATCCTTCCTGCAGTTTTCAAAATATCCCAAACATCCCAATTTCGAGGCCCGAGCCATATTTTGGAGGCAAGTTCTGGCTCTCTGCACATATTTGCAGTTTGAAATTCCATTTTTTTTTACCCAACATATGCCAAGTACAGATGGCGGCAGTAAGTCACATTTTGCACAAACTCCCCTGCAGTTTTCGAAATATCCCAAATATCCCAATTTCGAGACCTGAGCCATATTTTGAAGCCAAATTCTTGCTCTCTGCACGTATTCGCAGTTTGAAATTACGACTTTTTTATACCCAACATATGCCAAGTACTGAAAGCAGCGTTTGGTCACATTTCTCTCAATCCTTCCTGCAGTTTTCAAAATATCCCAAACATCCCAATTTCTAGGCCTGAGAAATATTTTAGAGCCAAATTCTGGCTCTCTGCACGTATTCGCAGTTTGAAATTACGACTTTTTATACCCAGCATATGCCAAGTACTGAAAGCGGCAGTGAGTCACATTTTGCACAAACTCCCCTGCAGTGTTCAAAATATCCCGAATATCCCAATTTCGAGGCCTGAGCCATATTTTGGAGCCAAATTCTGGCTCTCTGCACGTATTCGCAGTTTGAAATTACGACTTTTTTATACCCAACATATGCCATGTACTGAAAGCGGCAGAGAGTGACATTTTGCACTAACTCCCCTGCAGTTTTCAAAATATCCCAAATATCCCAATTTCGAGGCCTGAGCCATATTTCGAAGCCAAATTCTTGCTCTCTGCACGTATTCGCAGTTTGAAATTACGACTTTTTATACCCAGCATATGCCAAGTACTGAAAGAGGCAGTGAGTCAAATTTTGCAAAAACTCCCCTGCAGTTTTCGAAATATCTCAAATATCCCAATTTCGAGGCCTGAGCCATATTTTGAAGCCAAATTCTTGCTCTCTGCACGTATTCGCAGTTTGAAATTACGACTTTTTATACCCAACATATGCCAAGTACTGAAAGCGGCAGTGAGTCAAATTTTGCAAAAACTCCCCTGAAGTTTTCGAAATATCTCAAATATCCCAATTTCGAGGCCTGAGCCATATTTTGAAGCCAAATTCTTGCTCTCTACACGTATTCGCAGTTTAAACTTACCACTTTTTTATACCCAACATATGCCAAGTACTGAAAGCGGCAGAGAGTGACATTTTGCACAAACTCCCCTGCAGTTTTCAAAATATCCCAAACATCCCAATTTCGAGGCCTGAGTCCTATTTTGGAGCCAAATTCTGTCTCTCTGCACGTATTCGCAGTTTGATATTACGACTTTTTATACCCAACATATGCCAAGTACTGAAAGCGGCAGCGAGTCAAATTTTGCAAAAACTCCCCTGCAGTTTTCGAAATATCTCAAATATCCCAATTTCGAGGCCTGAGCCATATTTTGAAGCCAAATTCTGGCTCTCTGCACGTATTCGAAGTTTGAAATTACAACTTTATATACCCAACATATACCAAGTACTGAAAGCGGCATTTGGTCACATTTGTCTCAAACCTCCCTGCAGTTTTCAAAATATCCAAAACATCCCAATTTCGAGGCCTGAGCCATATTTTGGAGCAAAATTTTGACTATGCACGTATTCGCAGATTGAAATTACGACTTTTTATACCCAACATATGCCAAGTCCTGAAAGCGGCAATGAGTCACATCTTGCACAAACTCCCCTTCAGTTTCCGAAATATCCCAAATATCCCAATTTCGAGGCCTGAGCCATATTTTGGAGTCAAATTCTTGCTCTCTGCACGTATTCGCAGTTTGAAATTACGAATTTATACCCAACATATGCCAAGTACTGAAAGCGGCGTTTGGTCACATTTGTCTCAATTCCCCCTGCAGTTTTCAAAATATCCCATACATCCCAATTTCGAGGCCTGAGCCATATTTTGGAGGCAAATTCTGCCTCTCGCGCACGTATTCGCAGTTTGAAATTCCATTTTTTTTTTACCCAACATATGCCAAGTACTGAAAGCGGCAGTGAGTCAAATTTTGCACAAACTCCCTTGCACTTTTCAAAATATCCCAAATATCCCAATTTCGAGGCCTGAGCCATAGTTTGGAACCGAATTCTGACTCTCTGCACATATTCGCAGTGTGAAATTACGACTTTATATACCCAACATATGCCAAGTACTGAAAGCGGGGGTTATCTTGAGATGATTTCGGGGCTTTTAGTGTCCCCGCGGCCCGGTCCTCGACCAGGTCTCCACCCCCAGGAAGCAGCCCGTGACAGCTGACTAACTCCCAGGTACCTATATACTGCTAGGTAACAGGGGCATTCAGGGTGAATGAAACTTTGCCCATTTGTTTCTGTCTCGTGCGGGAATCGAACCCGCGCCACATAATTACGAGTCCTGCGCGCTATCCACCAGGCTACGAGGCCCCCCTCGTAGGGGGGCGGTCACATTCGTCCCATACCTCCCTGCAGTTTTCAAAATATCCCAAATATCCCAATTTCGAGGCCACAGCCATATTTTGGAGCTAAATTCTGGCTCTCTGCACGTATTCGCAGTTTGAAATTACGACTTTTTATACCCAACATATACCAAGTACTGAAAGCGGCATTTGGTCACATTTGTCTCAAACCTCCCTGCAGTTTTCAAAATATCCAAAACATCCCAATTTCGAGGCCTGAGCCATATTTTGGAGCAAAATTTTGACTATGCACGTATTCGCAGATTGAAATTACGACTTTTTATACCCAACATATGCCAAGTCCTGAAAGCGGCAATGAGTCACATCTTGCACAAACTCCCCTTCAGTTTCCGAAATATCCCAAATATCCCAATTTCGAGGCCTGAGCCATATTTTGGAGTCAAATTCTTGCTCTCTGCACGTATTCGCAGTTTGAAATTACGAATTTATACCCAACATATGCCAAGTACTGAAAGCGGCGTTTGGTCACATTTGTCTCAATTCCCCCTGCAGTTTTCAAAATATCCCATACATCCCAATTTCGAGGCCTGAGCCATATTTTGGAGGCAAATTCTGCCTCTCGCGCACGTATTCGCAGTTTGAAATTCCATTTTTTTTTTACCCAACATATGCCAAGTACTGAAAGCGGCAGTGAGTCAAATTTTGCACAAACTCCCTTGCACTTTTCAAAATATCCCAAATATCCCAATTTCGAGGCCTGAGCCATAGTTTGGAACCGAATTCTGACTCTCTGCACATATTCGCAGTGTGAAATTACGACTTTATATACCCAACATATGCCAAGTACTGAAAGCGGGGGTTATCTTGAGATGATTTCGGGGCTTTTAGTGTCCCCGCGGCCCGGTCCTCGACCAGGTCTCCACCCCCAGGAAGCAGCCCGTGACAGCTGACTAACTCCCAGGTACCTATATACTGCTAGGTAACAGGGGCATTCAGGGTGAATGAAACTTTGCCCATTTGTTTCTGTCTCGTGCGGGAATCGAACCCGCGCCACATAATTACGAGTCCTGCGCGCTATCCACCAGGCTACGAGGCCCCCCTCGTAGGGGGGCGGTCACATTCGTCCCATACCTCCCTGCAGTTTTCAAAATATCCCAAATATCCCAATTTCGAGGCCACAGCCATATTTTGGAGCTAAATTCTGGCTCTCTGCACGTATTCGCAGTTTGAAATTACGACTTTTTATACCCAACATATGCCAAGTACTGAAAGCGGCAGTGAGTCAAATTTTGCAAAAATTCCCCGGCAGTTTTCGAAATATCTCAAATATCCCAATTTCGAGGCCTGAGCCATATTTTGAAGCCAAATTCTTGCTCTCTGCACGTATTCGCAGTTTGAAATTACGACTTTTTTATACCCAACAAATGCCAAGCACTGAAAGCGGCGTTTGGTCACATTTGTCTCAATCCCTCCTGCAGTTTTCAAAATATCCCAAACATCCCAATTTCGAGGCCTGAGTCATATTTTGGAGCCAAATTCTGGCTCCCTGCACGTATTCGCAGATTGAAATTACGACTTTTTATACCCAACATATGCCAAGTCCTGAAAGAGGCAGTGAGTCACATTTTGCACAAACTCCCCTGCAGTTTCGAAATATCCCAAATATCCCAATTTCGAGGTCAGAGCCATATTTTGGAGTCAAATTCTCGCTCTCTGCACGTATTCGCAGTTTGAAATTACGAATGTTATTCCCAACAAATGGCAAGCACTGAAAGCGGCATTTGGTCACATTTGTCTCAAACCTCCCTGCAGTTTTCAAAATATCCAAAACATCCCAATTTCGAGGCCTGAGCCATATTTTGGAGCCAAATTTTGACTCTATGCACGCATTCGCAGTTCGAAATTCCATTTTTTTTTACCCAACATATGCCAAGTACTGAAAGCGGCAGTGAGTCACATTTTGCACAAACTCCCTTGCAGTTTTCAAAATATCCCAAATATCCCAATTTCGAGGCCTGAGCCATATTTTGGAGCCAAATTCTGGCTCTCTGCACGTATTCGCAGTTTAAAATTACGACTTTTTATACCCAACATATGCCAAGTACTGAAAGCGGCAGTGAGTGACCTTTTGCACAAACTCCCTTGCAGTTTTCAAAATATCCCAAATATCCCAATTTCCAGGCCTGAGCCATATTTTGCAGCAAAATTCTGGCTCCCTGCACGTATTCACAGTTTGAAAATACGACTTTTTTATACCCAACATATGCGAAGTACTGAAAGCGACGTTTTGTCACATTTGTCCCAAACCTCCCTGCAGTTTTCAAAATATCCCAAACATCCCAATATCGAGGCCAGAGCCATATTTTGGAGCCAAATTCTGGCTCTCTGCACGTATTCGCAGTTTGAAATTACGACTTTATATACCCAACATATACCAAGTACTGAATGCGGCGTTTGGTCACATTTGTCTCAAACCTCCCTGCAGTTTTCAAAATATCCAAAACATCCCAATTTCGAGGCCTGAGCCATATTTTGGAGCCAAATTTTGACTCTATGCACGTATTCGCAGATTGAAATTACGACTTTTTATACCCAACATATGCCAAGTCTTCAAAGCAGCAGCGAGTCACATTTTGCACAAACTCCCCTTCAGTTTTCGAAATATCCCAAATATCCCAATTTCGAGGCCTGAGCCATATTTTGGAGTCAAATTCTTGCTCTCTGCACGTATTCGCAGTTTGAAATTACGAATTTTATACCCAACATATGCCAAGTACTGAAAGCGGCGTTTGGTCACATTTGTCTCAATTCCCCCTGCAGTTTTCAAAATATCCCATACATCCCAATTACGAGGCCTGAGCCATATTTTGGAGGCAAATTCTGCCTCTTGCGCACGTATTCGCAGTTTGAAATTCCATTTTTTTTTTACCCAACATATGCCAAGTACTGAAAGCGGCAGTGAGTCACATTTTGAACAAACTCCCCTTCAGTTTTCAAAATATCGCAAATATCCATATTTCCAGGCCTGAGCCATATTTTGCAGCCAAATTCTGGCTCCCTGCACGTATTTGCAGTTTGAAATTACGACTTTTTATACCCAACATATGCCAAGTACTGAAAGCAGCGTTTGGTCACATTTCTCTCAATCCTTCCTGCAGTTTTCAAAATATCCCAAACATCCCAATTTCGAGGCCCGAGCCATATTTTGGAGGCAAGTTCTGGCTCTCTGCACATATTTGCAGTTTGAAATTCCATTTTTTTTTACCCAACATATGCCAAGTACAGATGGCGGCAGTAAGTCACATTTTGCACAAACTCCCCTGCAGTTTTCGAAATATCCCAAATATCCCAATTTCGAGACCTGAGCCATATTTTGAAGCCAAATTCTTGCTCTCTGCACGTATTCGCAGTTTGAAATTACGACTTTTTTATACCCAACATATGCCAAGTACTGAAAGCAGCGTTTGGTCACATTTCTCTCAATCCTTCCAGCAGTTTTCAAAATATCCCAAACATCCCAATTTCTAGGCCTGAGAAATATTTTAGAGCCAAATTCTGGCTCTCTGCACGTATTCGCAGTTTGAAATTACGACTTTTTATACCCAGCATATGCCAAGTACTGAAAGCGGCAGTGAGTCACATTTTGCACAAACTCCCCTGCAGTGTTCAAAATATCCCGAATATCCCAATTTCGAGGCCTGAGCCATATTTTGGAGCCAAATTCTGGCTCTCTGCACGTATTCACAGTTTGAAATTACGACTTTTTTATACCCAACATATGCCATGTACTGAAAGCGGCAGAGAGTGACATTTTGCACTAACTCCCCTGCAGTTTTCAAAATATCCCAAATATCCCAATTTCGAGGCCTGAGCCATATTTCGAAGCCAAATTCTTGCTCTCTGCACGTATTCGCAGTTTGAAATTACGACTTTTTATACCCAGCATATGCCAAGTACTGAAAGCGGCAGTGAGTAACATTTTGCACAAACTCCCCTGCAGTGTTCAAAATATCCCGAATATCCCAATTTCGAGGCCTGAGCCATATTTTGGAGCCAAATTCTGGCTCTCTGCACGTAATCGCAGTTTGAAATTACGACTTTTTTATACCCAACATATGCCAAGTACTGAAAGCGGCAGAGAGTGACATTTTGCACTAACTCCCCTGCAGTTTTCAAAATATCCCAAATATCCCAATTTCGAGGCCTGAGCCATATTTCGAAGCCAAATTCTTGCTCTCTGCACGTATTCGCAGTTTGAAATTACGACTTTTTTATACCCAACATATGCCAAGTACTGAAAGCGGCGTTTGGTCACATTTGTCTCAATTCCCCCCTGCAGTTTTCAAAATATCCCATACATCCCAATTTCGAGGCCTGAGCCATATTTTGGAGGCAAATTCTGCCTCTCGCGCACGTATTCGCAGTTTGAAATTCCATTTTTTTTTTACCCAACATATGCCAAGTACTGAAAGCGGCAGTGAGTCACATTTTGCACAAACTCCCTTGCACTTTTCAAAATATCCCAAATATCCCAATTTCGAGGCCTGAGCCATATTTTGGAACCGAATTCTGACTCTCTGCACGTATTCGCAGTGTGAAATTACGACTTTATATACCCAACATATGCCAAGTACTGAAAGCGGGGGTTATCTTGAGGTTATCTTGAGATGATTTCGGGGCTTTTAGTGTCCCCGCGGCCCGGTCCTCGACCAGGTCTCCACCCCCAGGAAGCAGCCCGTGACAGCTGACTAACTCCCAGGTAACTATATACTGCTAGGTAACAGGGGCATTCAGGGTGAAAGAAACTTTGCCCATTTGTTTCTGCCTCGTGCGGGAATCGAACCCGCGCCACATAATTACGAGTCCTGCGCGCAATCCACCAGGCTACGAGGCCCCCCTCGTAGGGGGGCAGTCACATTTGTCCCATACCTCCCTGCAGTTTTCAAAATATCCCAAATATCCCAATTTCGAGGCCTGAGCCATATTTTGGAGCCAAATTCTGGCTCTCTGCACGTATTCGCAGTTTGAAATTACGACTTTTTATACCCAACATATGCCAAGTACTGAAAGCGGCAGTGAGTCAAATTTTGCAAAAACTCCCCGGCAGTTTTCGAAATATCTCAAATATCCCAATTTCGAGGCCTGAGCCATATTTTGAAGCCAAATTCTTGCTCTCTGCACGTATTCGCAGTTTGAAATTACGACTTTTTTATACCCAACAAATGCCAAGCACTGAAAGCGGCGTTTGGTCACATTTGTCTCAATCCCCCCTGCAGTTTTCAAAATATCCCAAACATCCCAATTTCGAGGCCTGAGTCATATTTTGGAGCCAAATTCTGGCTCCCTGCACGTATTCGCAGATTGAAATTACGACTTTTTATACCCAACATATGCCAAGTCCTGAAAGAGGCAGTGAGTCACATTTTGCACAAACTCCCCTGCAGTTTCGAAATATCCCAAATATCCCAATTTCGAGGTCAGAGCCATATTTTGGAGTCAAATTCTCGCTCTCTGCACGTATTCGCAGTTTGAAATTACGAATGTTATACCCAACAAATGGCAAGCACTGAAAGCGGCGTTTGGTCACATTTGTCTCAAACCTCCCTGCAGTTTTCAAAATATCCAAAACATCCCAATTTCAAGGCCTGAGCCATATTTTGGAGCCAAATTTTGACTCTATGCACGTATTCGCAGTTCGAAATTCCATTTTTTTTTTACCCAACATATGCCAAGTACTGAAAGCGGCAGTGAGTCACATTTTGCACAAACTCCCTTGCAGTTTTCAAAATATCCCAAATATCCCAATTTCGATGCCTGAGCCATATTTTGGAGCCAAATTCTGGCTCTCTGCACGTATTCGCAGTTTAAAATTACGACTTTTTGTACCCAACATATGCCAAGTACTGAAAGCGGCAGTGAGTGACCTTTTGCACAAACTCACCTGCAGTTTTCAAAATATCCCAAATATCCCAATTTCCAGGCCTGAGCCATATTTTGCAGCAAAATTCTGGCTCCCTGCACGTATTCGTAGTTTGAAAATACGACTTTTTTATACCCAACATATGCGAAGTACTGAAAGCGGCGTTTTGTCACATTTGTCCCAAACCTCCCTGCAGTTTTCAAAATATCCCAAACATCCCAATATCGAGGCCAGAGCCATATTTTGGAGCCAAATTCTGGCTCTCTGCACGTATTCGCAGTTTGAAATTACAACTTTATATACCCAACATATACCAAGTACTGAATGCGGCGTTTGGTCACATTTGTCTCAAACCTCCCTGCAGTTTTCAATATATCCAAAACATCCCAATTTCGAGGCCTGAGCCATATTTTGGAGCCAAATTTTGACTCTATGCACGTATTCGCAGATTGAAATTACGACTTTTTATACCCAACATATGCCAAATCTTGAAAGCTGCAGTGAGTCACATTTTGCACAAACTCCCCTTCAGTTTTCGAAATATCCCAAATATCCCAATTTCGAGGCCTGAGCCATATTTTGGAGTCAAATTCTTGCTCTCTGCACGTATTCGCAGTTTGAAATTACGAATTTTATACCCAACATATGCCAAGTACTGAAAGCGGCGTTTGGTCACATTTGTCTCAATTCCCCCTGCAATTTTCAAAATATCCCATACATCCCAATTACGAGGCCTGAGCCATATTTTGGAGGCAAATTCTGCCTCTTGCGCACGTATTCGCTGTTTGAAATTCCATTTTTTTTTACCCAACATATGCCAAGTACTGAAAGCTGCAGTGAGTCACATTTTGAACAAACTCCCCTGCAGTTTTCAAAATATCCCAAATATCCATATTTCCAGGCCTGAGCCATATTTTGCAGCCAAATTCTGGCTCCCTGCACGTATTTGCAGTTTGAAATTACGACTTTTTATACCCAACATATGCCAAGTACTGAAAGCAGCGTTTGGTCACATTTCTCTCAATCCTTCCTGCAGTTTTCAAAATATCCCAAACATCCCAATTTCTTGGCCTGAGCCATATTTTAGAGCCAAATTCTGGCTCTATGCACGTATTCGCAGCTTGAAATTACGACTTTTTTATACCCAACATATGCCAAGTACTGAAAGCGGCAGAGAGTGACATTTTGCACTAACTCCCATGCAGTTTTCAAAATATCCCAAATATCCCAATTTCGAGGCCTGAGCCATATTTCGAAGCCAAATTCTTGCTCTCTGCACGTATTCGCAGTTTGAAATTACGACTTTTTATACCCAGCATATGCCAAGTACTGAAAGCGGCAGTGAGTCACATTTTGCACAAACTCCCCTGCAGTGTTCAAAATATCCCGAATATCCCAATTTCGAGGCCTGAGCCATATTTTGGAGCCAAATTCTGGCTCTCTGCACGTATTCGCAGTTTGAAATTACGACTTTTTTATACCCAACATATGCCAAGTACTGAAAGCGGCAGAGAGTCACATTTTGCACTAACTCCCCTGCAGTTTTCAAAATATCCCAAATATCCCAATTTCGAGGCCTGAGCCATATTTCGAAGCCAAATTCTTGCTCTCTGCACGTATTCGCAGTTTGAAATTACGACTTTTTATACCCAGCATATGCCAAGTACTGAAAGCGGCAGTGAGTCACATTTTGCACAAACTCCCCTGCAGTGTTCAAAATATCCCGAATATCCCAATTTCGAGGCCTGAGCCATATTTTGGAGCCAAATTCTGGCTCTCTGCACGTATTCGCAGTTTGAAATTACGACTTTTTTATACCCAACATATGCCAAGTACTGAAAGCGGCAGAGAGTGACATTTTGCACTAACTCCCCTGCAGTTTTCAAAATATCCCAAATATCCCAATTTCGAGGCCTGAGCCATATTTCGAAGCCAAATTCTTGCTCTCTGCACGTATTCGCAGTTTGAAATTATGACTTTTTTATACCCAACATATGCCAAGTACTGAAAGCGGCGTTTGGTCACATTTGTCTCAATCCCCCCTGCAGTTTTCAAAATATCCCAAACATCCCATTTTCGAGGCCTGAGTCATATTTTGGAGCCAAATTCTGGCTCTCTGCACGTATTCGCAGTTTGAAATTACGAATTTTTACACCCAACATATGCCAAGTACTGAAAGCGGCAGTGAGTGACCTATTGCACAAACTCCCCTGCAGTTTTCAAAATATCCCAAATATCCCAATTTCCAGGCCTGAGCCATATTTTGCAGCCAAATTCTGGCTCCCTGCACGTATTTGCAGTTTGAAATTACGACTTTTTATACCCAACATATGCCAAGTACTGAAAGCGGCAATGAGTGACCTTTTGCACAAACTCCCCTGCAGTTTTCGAAAAACCCCAAATATTCCAATTTCGAGGCCTGAGCCATATTTTGGAGTCAAATTCTCGCTCTCTGCACGTATTCGCAGTTTGAAATTACGACTTTTTATACCCAACATATGCCAAGTACTGAAAGCGGCAATGAGTGACCTTTTGCACAAACTCCCCTGCAGTTTTCGAAAAACCCCAAATATTCCAATTTCGAGGCCTGAGCCATATTTTGGAGCCAAATTTTGACTCTATGCACGTATTCGCAGATTGAAATTACGACTTTTTATACCCAACATATGCCAAGTCTTGAAAGCTGCAGTGAGTCACATTTTGCACAAACTCCCCTTCAGTTTTCGAAATATCCCAAATATCCCAATTTCGAGGCCTGAGCCATATTTTGGAGTCAAATTCTCGCTCTCTGCACGTATTCGCAGTTTGAAATTACGAATTTATACCCAACATATGCCAAGTACTGAAAGCGGCATTTGGTCACATTTGTCTCAATTCCCCCTGCAGTTTTCAAAATATCCCATACATCCCAATTTCGAGGCCTGAGCCATATTTTGGAGGCAAATTCTGCCTCTCGCGCACGTATTCGCAGTTTGAAATTCCATTTTTTTTTTACCCAACATATGCCAAGTACTGAAAGCGGCAGTGAGTCACATTTTGCACAAACTCCCTTGCACTTTTCAAAATATCCCAAATATCCCAATTTCGAGGCCTGAGCCATATTTTGGAACCGAATTCTGACTCTCTGCACGTATTCGCAGTGTGAAATTACGACTTTATATACCCAACATATGCCAAGTACTGAAAGCGGGGGTTATCTTGAGGTTATCTTGAGATGATTTCGGGGCTTTTAGTGTCCCCGCGGCCCGGTCCTCGACCAGGTCTCCACCCCCAGGAAGCAGCCCGTGACAGCTGACTAACTCCCAGGTAACTATATACTGCTAGGTAACAGGGGCATTCAGGGTGAAAGAAACTTTGCCCATTTGTTTCTGCCTCGTGCGGGAATCGAACCCGCGCCACATAATTACGAGTCCTGCGCGCTATCCACCAGGCTACGAGGCCCCCCTCGTAGGGGGGCAGTCACATTCGTCCCATACCTCCCTGCAGTTTTCAAAATATCCCAAATATCCCAATTTCGAGGCCTGAGCCATATTTTGGAGCCAAATTCTGGCTCTCTGCACGTATTCGCAGTTTGAAATTACGACTTTTTATACCCAACATATGCCAAGTACTGAAAGCGGCAGTGAGTCAAATTTTGCAAAAACTCCCCGGCAGTTTTCGAAATATCTCAAATATCCCAATTTCGAGGCCTGAGCCATATTTTGAAGCCAAATTCTTGCTCTCTGCACGTATTCGCAGTTTGAAATTACGACTTTTTTATACCCAACAAATGCCAAGCACTGAAAGCGGCGTTTGGTCACATTTGTCTCAATCCCCCCTGCAGTTTTCAAAATATCCCAAACATCCCAATTTCGAGGCCTGAGTCATATTTTGGAGCCAAATTCTGGCTCCCTGCACGTATTCGCAGATTGAAATTACGACTTTTTATACCCAACATATGCCAAGTCCTGAAAGAGGCAGTGAGTCACATTTTGCACAAACTCCCCTGCAGTTTCGAAATATCCCAAATATCCCAATTTCGAGGTCAGAGCCATATTTTGGAGTCAAATTCTCGCTCTCTGCACGTATTCGCAGTTTGAAATTACGAATGTTATACCCAACAAATGGCAAGCACTGAAAGCGGCGTTTGGTCACCTTTGTCTCAAACCTCCCTGCAGTTTTCAAAATATCCAAAACATCCCAATTTCGAGGCCTGAGCCATATTTTGGAGCCAAATTTTGACTCTATGCACGTATTCGCAGTTCGAAATTCCATTTTTTTTTTACCCAACATATGCCAAGTACTGAAAGCGGCAGTGAGTCACATTTTGCACAAACTCCCTTGCAGTTTTCAAAATATCCCAAATATCCCAATTTCGAGGCCTGAGCCATATTTTGGAGCCAAATTCTGGCTCTCTGCACGTATTCGCAGTTTAAAATTACGACTTTTTATACCCAACATATGCCAAGTACTGAAAGCGGCAGTGAGTGACCTTTTGCACAAACTCCCCTGCAGTTTTCAAAATATCCCAAATATCCCAATTTCCTGGCCTGAGCCATATTTTGCAGCAAAATTCTGGCTCCCTGCACGTATTCGTAGTTTGAAAATACGACTTTTTTATACCCAACATATGCGAAGTACTGAAAGCGGCGTTTTGTCACATTTGTCCCAAACCTCCCTGCAGTTTTCAAAATATCCCAAATATCCCAATTTCGAGGCCTGAGCCATATTTTGGAGCCAAATTCTGGCTCTCTGCACGTATTCGCAGTTTGAAATTACAACTTTATATACCCAACATATACCAAGTACTGAATGCGGCGTTTGGTCACATTTGTCTCAAACCTTCCTGCAGTTTTCAAAATATCCAAAACATCCCAATTTCGAGGCCTGAGCCATATTTTGGAGCCAAATTTTGACTCTATGCACGTATTCGCAGATTGAAATTACGACTTTTTATACCCAACATATGCCAAGTCTTGAAAGCTGCAGTGAGTCACATTTTGCACAAACTCCCCTTCAGTTTTCGAAATATCCCAAATATCCCAATTTCGAGGCCTGAGCCATATTTTGGAGTCAAATTCTCGCTCTCTGCACGTATTTGCAGTTTGAAATTACGAATTTTATACCCAACATATGCCAAGTACTGAAAGCGGCGTTTGGTCACATTTGTCTCAATTCCCCCTGCAGTTTTCAAAATATCCCATACATCCCAATTACGAGGCCTGAGCCATATTTTGGAGGCAAATTCTGCCTCTTGCGCATGTATTCGCTGTTTGAAATTCCATTTTTTTTTTACCCAACATATGCCAAGTACTGAAAGCTGCAGTGAGTCACATTTTGAACAAACTCCCCTGCAGTTTTCAAAATATCCCAAATATCCATATTTCCAGGCCTGAGCCATATTTTGCAGCCAAATTCTGGCTCCCTGCACGTATTTGCAGTTTGAAATTACGACTTTTTATACCCAACATATGCCAAGTACTGAAAGCAGCGTTTGGTCACATTTCTCTCAATCCTTCCTGCAGTTTTCAAAATATCCCAAACATCCCAATTTCTAGGCCTGAGCCATATTTTAGAGCCAAATTCTGGCTCTATGCACGTATTCGCAGTTTGAAATTACGACTTTTTTATACCCAACATATGCCAAGTACTGAAAGCGGCAGAGAGTGACATTTTGCACTAACTCCCCTGCAGTTTTCATAATATCCTAAATATCCCAATTTCGAGGCCTGAGCCATATTTCGAAGCCAAATTCTTGCTCTCTGCACGTATTCGCAGTTTGAAATTACGACTTTTTATACCCAGCATATGCCAAGTACTGAAAGCGGCAGTGAGTCACATTTTGCACAAACTCCCCTGCAGTGTTCAAAATATCCCGAATATCCCAATTTCGAGGCCTGAGCCATATTTTGGAGCCAAATTCTGGCTCTCTGCACGTATTCGCAGTTTGAAATTACGAATTTTTTATACCCAACATATGCCAAGTACTGAAAGCGGCAGAGAGTGACATTTTGCACTAACTCCCCTGCAGTTTTCAAAATATCCCAAATATCCCAATTTCGAGGCCTGAGCCATATTTCGAAGCCAAATTCTTGCTCTCTGCACGTATTCGCAGTTTGAAATTACGACTTTTTTATACCCAACATATGCCAAGTACTGAAAGCGGCGTTTGGTCACATTTGTCTCAATCCCCCCTGCAGTTTTCAAAATATCCCAAACATCCCAATTTCGAGGCCTGAGTCATATTTTGGAGCCAAATTCTGGCTCTCTGCACGTATTCGCAGTTTGAAATTACGAATTTTTACACCCAACATATGCCAAGTACTGAAAGCGGCAGTGAGTGACCTTTTGCACAAACTCCCCTGCAGTTTTCAAAATATCCCAAATATCCCAATTTCCAGGCCTGAGCCATATTTTGCAGCCAAATTCTGGTTCCCTGCACGTATTTGCAGTTTGAAATTACGACTTTTTATACCCAACATATGCCAAGTACTGAAAGCGGCAATGAGTGACCTTTTGCACAAACTCCCCTGCAGTTTTCGAAAAACCCCAAATATTCCAATTTCGAGGCCTGAGCCATATTTTGGAGTCAAATTCTCGCTCTCTGCACGTATTCGCAGTTTGAAATTACGAATTTATACCCAACATATGCCAAGTACTGAGAGCGGCGTTTGGTCACATTTGTCTCAATTCCCCCTGCAGTTTTCAAAATATCCCATACATCCCAATTTCGAGGCCTGAGCCATATTTTGGAGGCAAATTCTGCCTCTCGCGCACGTATTCGCAGTTTGAAATTCCATTTTTTTTTTACCCAACATATGCCAAGTACTGTAAGCGGCAGTGAGTCACATTTTGCACAAACTCCCATGCACTTTTCAAAATATCCCAAATATCCCAATTTCGAGGCCTGAGCCATATTTTGGAACCGAATTCTGACTCTCTGCACGTATTCGCAGTGTGAAATTACGACTTTATATACCCAACATATGCCAAGTACTGAAAGCGGGGGTTATCTTGAGGTTATCTTGAGATGATTTCAGGGCTTTTAGTGTCCCCGCGGCCCGGTCCTCGACCAGGTCTCCACCCCCAGGAAGCAGCCCGTGACAGCTGACTAACTCCCAGGTAACTATATACTGCTAGGTAACAGGGGCATTCAGGGTGAAAGAAACTTTGCCCATTTGTTTCTGCCTCGTGCGGGAATCGAACCCGCGCCACATAATTACGAGTCCTGCGCGCTATCCACCAGGCTACGAGGCCCCCCTCGTAGGGGGCAGTCAGATTCGTCCCATACCTCCCTGCAGTTTTCAAAATATCCCAAATATCCCAATTTCGAGGCCTGAGCCATATTTTGGAGCCAAATTCTGGCTCTCTGCACGTATTCGCAGTTTGAAATTACGACTTTTTATACCCAACATATGCCAAGTACTGAAAGCGGCAGTGAGTCAAATTTTGCAAAAACTCCTCGGCAGTTTTCGAAATATCTCAAATATCCCAATTTCGAGGCCTGAGCCATATTTTGAAGCCAAATTCTTGCTCTCTGCACGTATTCGCAGTTTGAAATTACGACTTTTTTATACCCAACAAATGCCAAGCACTGAAAGCGGCGTTTGGTCACATTTGTCTCAATCCCCCCTGCAGTTTTCAAAATATCCCAAACATTCCAATTTCGAGGCCTGAGTCATATTTTGGAGCCAAATTCTGGCTCCCTGCACGTATTCGCAGATTGAAATTACGACTTTTTATACCCAACATATGCCAAGTCCTGAAAGAGGCAGTGAGTCACATTTTGCACAAACTCCCCTGCAGTTTCGAAATATCCCAAATATCCCAATTTCGAGGTCAGAGCCATATTTTGGAGTCAAATTCTCGCTCTCTGCACGTATTCGCAGTTTGAAATTACGAATGTTATACCCAACAAATGGCAAGCACTGAAAGCGGCGTTTGGTCACATTTGTCTCAAACCTCCCTGCAGTTTTCAAAATATCCAAAACATCCCAATTTCGAGGCCTGAGCCATATTTTGGAGCCACATTTTGACTCTATGCACGTATTCGCAGTTCGAAATTCCATTTTTTTTTTACCCAACATATGCCAAGTACTGAAAGCGGCAGTGAGTCACATTTTGCACAAACTCCCTTGCAGTTTTCAAAATATCCCAAATATCCCAATTTCGAGGCCTGAGCCATATTTTGGAGCCAAATTCTGGCTCTCTGCACGTATTCGCAGTTTAAAATTACGACTTTTTATACCCAACATATGCCAAGTACTGAAAGCGGCAGTGAGTGACCTTTTGCACAAACTCCCCTGCAGTTTTCAAAATATCCCAAATATCCCAATTTCCAGGCCTGAGCCATATTTTGCAGCAAAATTCTGGCTCCCTGCACGTATTCGTAGTTTGAAAATACGACTTTTTTATACCCAACATATGCGAAGTACTGAAAGCGTCGTTTTGTCACATTTGTCCCAAACCTCCCTGCAGTTTTCAAAATATCCCAAACATCCCAATATCGAGGCCAGAGCCATATTTTGGAGCCAAATTCTGGCTCTCTGCACGTATTCGCTGTTTGAAATTACAACTTTATATACCCAACATATACCAAGTACTGAATGCGGCGTTTGGTCACATTTGTCTCAAACCTCCCTGCAGTTTTCAAAATATCCAAAACATCCCAATTTCGAGGCCTGAGCCATATTTTGGAGCCAAATTTTGACTCTATGCACGTATTCGCAGATTGAAATTACGACTTTTTATACCCAACATATGCCAAGTCTTGAAAGCTGCAGTGAGTCACATTTTGCACAAACTCCCCTTCAGTTTTCGAAATATCCCAAATATCCCAATTTCGAGGCCTGAGCCATATTTTGGAGTCAAATTCTTGCTCTCTGCACGTATTCGCAGTTTGAAATTACGAATTTTATACCCAACATATGCCAAGTACTGAAAGCGGCGTTTGGTCACATTTGTCTCAATTCCCCCTGCAGTTTTCAAAATATCCCATACATCCCAATTATGAGGCCTGAGCCATATTTTGGAGGCAAATTCTGCCTCTTGCGCACGTATTCGCTGTTTGAAATTCCATTTTTTTTTTTACCCAACATATGCCAAGTACTGAAAGCTGCAGTGAGTCACATTTTGAACAAACTCCCCTGCAGTTTTCAAAATATCCCAAATATCTATATTTCCAGGCCTGAGCCATATTTTGCAGCCAAATTCTGGCTCCCTGCACGTATTTGCAGTTTGAAATTACGACTTTTTATACCCAACATATGCCAAGTACTGAAAGCAGCGTTTGGTCACATTTCTCTCAATCCTTCCTGCAGTTTTCAAAATATCCCAAACATCCCAATTTCTAGGCCTGAGCCATATTTTAGAGCCAAATTCTGGCTCTATGCACGTATTCGCAGTTTGAAATTACGACTTTTTTATACCCAACATATGCCAAGTACTGAAAGCGGCAGAGAGTGACATTTTGCACTAACTCCCCTGCAGTTTTCAAAATATCCCAAATATCCCAATTTCGAGGCCTGAGCCATATTTCGAAGCCAAATTCTTGCTCTCTGCACGTATTCGCAGTTTGAAATTACGACTTTTTTATACTCAACATATGCCAAGTACTGAAAGCGGCGTTTGGTCACATTTGTCTCAATCCCCCCTGCAGTTTTCAAAATATCCCAAACATCCCAATTTCGAGGCCTGAGTCATATTTTGGAGCCAAATTCTGGTTCTCTGCACGTATTCGCAGTTTGAAATTACGAATTTTTACACCCAACATATGCCAAGTACTGAAAGCGGCAGTGAGTGACCTTTTGCACAAACTCCCCTGCAGTTTTCAAAATATCCCAAATATCCCAATTTCCAGGCCTGAGCCATATTTTGCAGCCAAATTCTGGCTCCCTGCACGTATTTGCAGTTTGAAATTACGACTTTTTATACCCAACATATGCCAAGTACTGAAAGCGGCAATGAGTGACCTTTTGCACAAACTCCCCTGCAGTTTTCGAAAAACCCCAAATATTCCAATTTCGAGGCCTGAGCCATATTTTGGAGTCAAATTCTCGCTCTCTGCACGTATTCGCAGTTTGAAATTACGAATTTATACCCAACATATGCCAAGTACTGAAAGCGGCGTTTGGTCACATTTGTCTCAATTCCCCCTGCAGTTTTCAAAATATCCCATACATCCCAATTTCGAGGCCTGAGCCATATTTTGGAGGCAAATTCTGCCTCTCGCGCACGTATTCGCAGTTTGAAATTCCATTTTTTTTTTTACCCAACATATGCCAAGTACTGAAAGCGGAAGTGAGTCACATTTTGCACAAACTCCCTTGCACTTTTCAAAATATCCCAAATATCCCAATTTCGAGGCCTGAGCCATATTTTGGAACCGAATTCTGACTCTCTGCACGTATTCGCAGTGTGAAATTACGACTTTATATACCCAACATATGCCAAGTACTGAAAGCGGGGGTTATCTTGAGGTTATCTTGAGATGATTTCGGGGCTTTTAGTGTCCCCGCGGCCCGGTCCTCGACCAGGTCTCTACCCCCAGGAAGCAGCCCGTGACAGCTGACTAACTCCCAGGTAACTATATACTGCTAGGTAACAGGGGCATTCAGGGTGAAAGAAACTTTGCCCATTTGTTTCTGCCTCGTGCGGGAATCGAACCCGCGCCACATAATTACGAGTCCTGCGCGCTATCCACCAGGCTACGAGGCCCCCCCTCGTAGGGGGGCAGTCACATTCGTCCCATACCTCCCTGCAGTTTTCAAAATATCCCAAATATCCCAATTTCGAGGCCTGAGCCATATTTTGGAGCAAAATTCTGGCTCTCTGCACGTATTCGCAGTTTGAAATTACGACTTTTTATACCCAACATATGCCAAGTACTGAAAGCGGCAGTGAGTCAAATTTTGCAAAAACTCCCCGGCAGTTTTCGAAATATATCAAATATCCCAATTTCGAGGCCTGAGCCATATTTTGAAGCCAAATTCTTGCTCTCTGCACGTATTCGCAGTTTAAAATTACGACTTTTTATACCCAACATATGCCAAGTACTGAAAGCGGCAGTGAGTGACCTTTTGCACAAACTCCCCTGCAGTTTTCAAAATATCCCAAATATCCCAATTTCCAGGCCTGAGCCATATTTTGCAGCCAAATTCTGGCTCCCTGCACGTATTTGCAGTTTGAAATTACGAATTTTTATACCCAACATATGCCAAGTACTGAAAGCGGCAATGAGTGACCTTTTGCACAAACTCCCCTGCAGTTTTCGAAAAACCCCAAATATCCCAATTTCGAGGCCTGAGCCATATTTCGAAGCCAAATTCTTGCTCTCTGCACGTATTCGGAGTTTGAAATTACGACTTTTTTATACCCAACATTTGCCAAGTACTGAAAGCGGCGTTTGGTCACATTTGTCTCAATCCCCCCTGCAGTTTTCAAAATATCCCAAACATCCCAATTTCGAGGCCTGAGTCATATTTTGGAGCCAAATTCTGGCTCTCTGCACGTA
Source organism: Procambarus clarkii (assembly GCF_040958095.1). NCBI lineage: Eukaryota > Metazoa > Arthropoda > Malacostraca > Decapoda > Cambaridae > Procambarus > Procambarus clarkii. Next base: position 6,211,324 of record NC_091206.1, on the reverse strand, counting down.
TTCGCAGTTTGATATTACGACTATTTATACCCAACATATGCCAAGTACTGAAAGCGGCAGTGAGTCACATTTTGAATAAACTCCCCTGCAGTTTTCAAAATATCCCAAATATCCCAATTTCCAGGCTTGAGCCATATTTTGGAGCCAAATTCTGGCTCTCTGCACGTGTTCGCAGTTTGAAATTACGAATTTTTACACCCAACATATGCCAAGTACTGAAAGCGGCAGTGAGTGACTTTTTGCACAAACTCCCCTGCAGTTTTCAAAATATCCCAAATATCCCAATTTCCAGGCCTGAGCCATATTTTGCAGCCAAATTCTGGCTCCCTGTACGTATTCGCAGTTTGAAATTACGAATTTTTATACCCAACATATGCCAAGTCCTTAAAGCGGCAGTGAGGCACATTTTGCACAAACTCCCCTGCAGTTTTCGAAATAACCCAAATATCCCAATTTCGAGGCCTGAGACATATTTCGAAGCCAAATTCTTGCTCTCTGCACGTATTCGCAGTTTGAAATTACGACTTTTTATACCCAACATATGCCAAGTACTGAAAGCGGCATTTGTCACATATGTCCCAAACCTCCCTGCAGTTTTCAAAATATTCCAAACATCCCAATATCGAGGCCTGAGCCATATTTTGGAGCCAAATTCTGGCTCTCTGCACGTATTCGCAGTTTGAAATTACGACTTTTTTATACCCAACAAATGCCAAGCACTGAAAGCGGCGTTTGGTCACATTTGTCTCAATCCCCCCTGCAGTTTTCAAAATATCCCAAACATCCCAATTTCGAGGCCTGAGTCATATTTTGGAGCCAAATTCTGGCTCCCTGCACGTATTCGCAGATTGAAATTACGACTTTTTATACCCAACATATGCCAAGTCCTGAAAGAGGCAGTGAGTCACATTTTGCACAAACTCCCCTGCAGTTTCGAAATATCCCAAATATCCCAATTTCGAGGTCAGAGCCATATTTTGGAGTCAAATTCTCGCTCTCTGCACGTATTCGCAGTTTGAAATTACGAATGTTATACCCAACAAATGGCAAGCACTGAAAGCGGCGTTTGGTCACATTTGTCTCAAACCTCCCTGCAGTTTTCAAAATATCCAAAACATCCCAATTTCGAGGCCTGAGCCATATTTTGGAGCCAAATTTTGACTCTATGCACGTATTCGCAGTTCGAAATTCCATTTTTTTTTTACCCAACATATGCCAAGTACTGAAAGCGGCAGTGAGTCACATTTTGCACAAACTCCCTTGCAGTTTTCAAAATATCCCAAATATCCCAATTTCGAGGCCTGATCCATATTTTGGAGCCAAATTCTGGCTCTCTGCACGTATTCGCAGTTTGAAATTACGATTTTTTTATACCCAACATATGCCAAGTACTGAAAGCGGCGTTTGGTCACATTTGTCTCAATCCCCCCTGCAGTTTTCAAAATATCCCAAACATCCCAATTTCGAGGCCTGAGCAATATTTTAGATCCAAACTCTGGCGCTCTGCACGTATTCACAGTTTGAAATTACGATTTTTTATACCCAACATATTCCAAGTACTGAAAGCGGCGTTTGGTCACATTTATCCCAAACCTCCCTGCAGTTTTCAAAATATCCCAAACATCCCAATTTCGAGGCCTGAGCCATATTTTGGAGCCAAATTTTGGCTCTATGCACGTATTCGCAGATTTAAATTACGACTTTTTATACCCAACATATGCCAAGTCGTGAAAGCGGCAGTGAGTCACATTTTGCACAAACTCCCTTGCAGTTTTCGAAATATCCCAAATATCCCAATTTCGAGGCCTGAGCCATATTTTGGAGCCAAATTCTGGCTCTCTGCATGTATTCGCAGTTTGAAATTACAACTTTATATACCCAACATATGCCAAGTACTGAAAGCGGTGGGCGGTCACATTCATCCCAAACCTCCCTGCAGTTTTCAAAATATCCCAAACATCCCAATTTCGAGGCCTGAGCCATATTTTGGAGGCAAGTTCTGGCTCTCTGCACATATTTGCAGTTTGAAATTCCATTTTTTTTTACCCAACATATGCCAAGTACAGATGGCGGCAGTAAGTCACATTTTTCACAAACTCCCCTGCAGTTTTCGAAATATCCCAAATATCCCAATTTCGAGACCTGAGCCATATTTTAAAGCCAAATTCTTGCTCTCTGCACGTATTCGCAGTTTGAAATTACGACTTTTTTATACCCAACATATGCCAAGTACTGAAAGCAGCGTTTGGTCACATTTCTCTCAATCCTTCCTGCAGTTTTCAAAATATCCCAAACATCCCAATTTTTAGGCCTGAGCCATATTTTAGAGCCAAATTCTGGCTCTCTGCACGTATTCGCAGTCTGAAATTACGACTTTTTATACCCAACATATGCCAAGTACTGAAAGCGGCAGTGAGTCACATTTTGCACAAACTCCCCTGCAGTGTTCAAAATATCCCGAATATCCCAATTTCGAGGCCTGAGCCATATTTTGGAGCCAAATTCTGGCTCTCTGCACGTATTCGCAGTTTGAAATTACGACTTTTTATACCCAACATATGCCAAGTACTGAAAGCGGCAGTGAGTCACATTTTGAACAAACTCCCTTGCAGTTTTCAAAATATCCCAAACATCCCAATTTCATGGCCTGAGACATATTTTGGAGCCAAATTCTGGCTCTCTGCACGTATTCGCAGTTTGAAATTACGACTTTTTTATACCCAACATATGCCAAGCACTGAAAGCGGCGTTTGGTAACATTTGTCTCAATCCCCCCTGCAGTTTTCAAAATATCCCAAACATCCCAATTTCGAGGCCCGAGTCATATTTTGGAGCCAAATTCTGGCTCTCTGCACGTATTCGCAGTTTGAAATTACGACTTTTTATACCCAACATATGCCAAGCACTGAAAGCGGCAGTGAGTCACATTTCGAACAAACTCCCTTGCAGTTTTCAAAATATCCCAAACATCCCATTTTCAAGGCCTGAGACATATTTTGGAGCCAAATTCTGGCTCTCTGCACGTATTCGCAGTTTGAAATTACAATTTTTTTATACCCAACATATGCCAAGTACTGAAAGCGGCATTTGGTCACATTTGTCTCAATCCCCCCTGCAGTTTTCAAAATATCCCAAACATCCCAATTTCGAGGCCTGAGCAATATTTTGGAGCCAAATTCTCGCTCTCTGCACGTATTCGCAGTTTGAAATTAAGACTTTTTTATACCCAACATATGCCAGGTACAGAAAGCGGCGTTTGGTCACATTTGTCTCAATCCCCCCTGCATTTTTCAAAATATCCCAAACAACCCAATTTCGAGGCCTGAGCTATATTTTGGATCCAAACTCTGGCGCTCTGCACGTATTCACAGTTTGAAATTACGATTTTTTATACCCAACATATTCCAAGTACTGAAAGCGGCGTTTGGTCACATTTATCCCAAACCTCCCTGCAGTTTTCAAAATACCCCAAACATCCCAATTTCGAGGCCCGAGCCATATTTTGGAGCCAAATTTTGGCTCTATGCACGTATTCGCAGATTTAAATTACGACTTTTTATACCCAACATATGCCAAGTCGTGAAAGGGGCAGTGAGTCACATTTTTCACAAACTCCCTTGCAGTTTTCGAAATATCCCAAATATCCCAATTTCGAGGCCTGAGCCATATTTTGGAGCCAAATTCTAGCTCTCAGCATGTATTCGCAGTTTGAAATTACGAATTTATATACCCAACATATGCCAAGAACTGAAAGGGGAGGGCGGTCACACTCGTCCCAAACCTCCCTACAGTTTTCAAAATATCCCAAACATCCCAATTTCGAGGCCTGAGCCATATTTTGGAGGCAGGTTCTGGCTCTCTGCACATATTTGCAGTTTGAAATTCCATTTTTTTTTACCCAACATATGCCAAGTACAGATGGCGGCAGTAAGTTACATTTTGCACAAACTCCCCTGCAGTTTTCGAAATATCCCAAATATCCCAATTTCGAGACCTGAGCCATATTTTGAAGCCAAATTCTTGCTCTCTGCACGTATTCGCAGTTTGAAATTACGACTTTTTTATACCCAACATATGCCAAGTACTGAAAGCAGCGTTTTGTCACATTTCTCTCAATCCTTCCTGCAGTTTTCAAAATATCCCAAACATCCCAATTTTTAGGCCTGAGCCATATTTTAGAGCCAAATTCTGGCTCTCTGCACGTATTCGCAGTTTGAAATTACGACTTTTTTATACCCAACATATGCCAAGTACTGAAAGCGGCAGAGAGTGACATTTTTCACAAACTCCCCTGCAGTTTTCAAAATATCCCAAATATCCCAATTTCGAGGCCTGAGCCATATTTCGAAGCCAAATTCTTGCTCTCTGCACGTATTCGCAGTTTGAAATTACGACTTTTTTATACCCAACATATGCCAAGTACTGAAAGCGGCGTTTGGTCACATTTGTCTCAATCCCCCCTGCAGTTTTCAAAATATCCCAAACATCCCAATTTCGAGGCCTGAGTCATATTTTGGAGCCAAATTCTGGCTCTCTGCACGTATTCGCAGTTTGAAATTACGAATTTTTACACCCAACATATGCCAAGTACTGAAAGCGGCAGTGAGTGACCTTTTGCACAAACTCCCCTGCAGTTTTCAAAATATCCCAAATATCCCAATTTCCAGGCCTGAGCCATATTTTGAAGCCAAATTCGGGCTCCCTGCACGTATTTGCAGTTTGAAATTACGACTTTTTATACCCAACATATGCCAAGTCCTTAAAGCGGCAGTGAGGCACATTTTGCACAAACACCCCTGCAGTTTTCGAAAAACCCCAAATATCCCAATTTCGAGGCCTGAGCCATATTTCGAAGCCAAATTCTTGCTCTCTGCACGTATTCGCAGTTTGAAATTACGACTTTTTATACCCAACATATGCCAAGTACTGAAAGCGGCATTTTGTCACATTTGTCCCAAACCTCCCTGCAGTTTTCAAAATATCCCAAACATCCCAATATCGAGGCCTGAGCGATATTTTGGAGCCAAATTCTGGCTCTCTGCACGTATTCGCAGTTTTAAATTACGACTTTTTTATACCCAACATATGCCAAGCACTGAAAGCGGCGTTTGGTCACATTTGTCTCAATCCCCCCTGCAGTTTTCAAAATATCCCAAACATCCCAATTTCGAGGCCTGAGTCATATTTTGGAGCCAAATTCTGGCTCTCTCCACGTATTCGTAGTTTGAAATTACGACTTTTTATACCCAACATATGCCAAGTAATGAAAGCGGCAGTGAGTCACATTTTGAACAAACTCCCTTGCAGTTTTCAAAATATCACAAACATCCCAATTTCAAAGCCTGAGACATATTTTGGAGCCAAATTCTGGCTCTCTGCACGTATTCGCAGTTTGAAATTACGATTTTTTTTATACCCAACATATGCCAAGTACTGAAAGCGGCGTTTGGTCACAATTGTCTCAATCCCCCCTGCAGTTTTCAAAATATCCAAAACATCCCAATTTCGAGGCCTGAGCAATATCTTGGTGCCAAATTCTGGCTCTCTGCACGTATTCGCAGTTTGAAATTACGACTTTTTATACCCAACATATGCCAAGTACTGAAAGCGGCGTTTGGTCACATTTCTCTCAATCCCCCCTGCAGTTTTCCAAATATTCCAAACATCCCAATTTCGAGGACTGAGCCATATTTTAGATCCAAACTCTGGCGCTCTGCACGTATTCACAGTTTGAAATTACGATTTTTTATACCCAACATATTCCAAGTACTGAAAGCGGCGTTTGGTCACATTTATCCCAAACCTCCCTGCAGTTTTCAAAATATCCCAAACATCCCAATTTCGAGGCCTGAGCCATATTTTGGAGCCAAATTTTGGCTCTATGCACGTATTCGCAGATTTAAATTACGACTTTTTATACCCAACATATGCCAAGTCGTGAAAGCGGCAGTGAGTCACATTTTGCACAAACTCCCTTGCAGTTTTCGAAATATCCAAAATATCCCAATTTCGAGGCCTGAGCCATATTTTGGAGCCAAATTCTGGCTCTCTGCATGTATTCGCAGTTTGAAATTACAACTTTATATACCCAACATATGCCAAGTACTGAAAGCGGAGGGCGGTCGCATTCATCCCAAACCTCCCTGAAATTTTCAAAATATCCCGAATATCCCAATTTCGTGGCCTGAGCCATATTTTGGAGCCAAATTCTGGCTCTCTGCACGTATTCGCAGTTTGAAATTACGACTTTTTTATACCCAACATATGCCAAGTACTGAAAGCGGCAGAGAGTGACATTTTGCACAAACTCCCCTGCAGTTTTCAAAATATCCCAAATATCCCAATTTCGAGGCCAGAGCCATATTTCGAAGCCAAATTCTTGCTCTCTGCACGTATTCGCAGTTTGAAATTACGAATTTTTTATACCCAACATATGCCAAGTACTGAAAGCGGCGTTTGGTCACATTTGTCTCAATCCCCCCTGCAGTTTTCAAAATATCCCAAACATCCCAATTTCGAGGCCTGAGTCATATTTTGGAGCCAAATTCTGGCTCTCTGCACGTATTCGCAGTTTGAAATTACGAATTTTTACACCCAACATATGCCAAGTACTGAAAGCGGCAGTGAGTGACCTTTTGCACAAACTCCCCTGCAGTTTTCAAAATATCCCAAATATCCCAATTTCCAGGCCTGAGCCATATTTTGCAGCCAAATTCTGGCTCCCTGCACGTATTTGCAGTTTGAAATTACGACTTTTTATACCCAACATATGCCAAGTACTGAAAGCGGCAATGAGTGACCTTTTGCACAAACTCCCCTGCAGTTTTCGAAAAACCCCAAATATCCCAATTTCGAGGCCTGAGCCATATTTCGAAGCCAAATTCTTGCTCCCTGCACGTATTCGCAGTTTGAAATTACGACTTTTTATACCCAACATATGCCAAGTACTGAAAGCGGCATTTTGTCACATTTGTCCCAAACCTCCCTGCAGTTTTCAAAATATTCCAAACATCCCAATATCGAGGCCTGAGCCATATTTTGGAGCCAAATTCTGGCTCTCTGCACGTATTCGCAGTTTGAAATTACGACTTTTTATACCCAACATATGCCAAGCACTGAAAGCGGCGTTTGGTCACATTTGTCTCAATCCCCCCTGCAGTTTTCGAAATATCCCAAATATCCCAATTTCGAGGCCTGAGCCATATTTTGGAGCCAAATTCTGGCTCTCTGCATGTATTCGCAGTTTGAAATTACAACTTTATATACCCAACATATGCCAAGTACTGAAAGCGGAGGGCGGTCACATTCATCCCAAACCTCCCTGCAGTTTTCAAAATATCCCAAACATCCCAATTTCGAGGCCTGAGCCATATTTTGGAGGCAAGTTCTGGTTCTCTGCACATATTTGCAGTTTGAAATTCCATTTTTTTTTTACTCAACATATGCCAAGTACAGATGGCGGCAGTAAGTCACATTTACACAAACTCCCCTGCAGTTTTCGAAATATCCCAAATATCCCAATTTCGAGACCTGAGCCATATTTTGAAGCCAAATTCTTGCTCTCTGCACGTATTCGCAGTTTGAAATTACGACTTTTTTATACCCAACATATGCCAAGTACTGAAAGCAGCGTTTGGTCACATTTCTCTCAATCCTTCCTGCAGTTTTCAAAATATCCCAAACATCCCAATTTCTAGGCCTGAGCCATATTTTAGAGCCAAATTCTGGCTGTATGCACGTATTCGCAGTTTGAAATTACGACTTTTTTATACCCAACATATGCCAAGTACTGAAAGCGGCAGAGAGTGACATTTTTCACAAACTCCCCTGCAGTTTTCAAAATATCCCAAATATCCCAATTTCAAGGCCTGAGCCATATTTCGAAGCCAAATTCTTGCTCTCTGCACGTATTCGCAGTTTGAAATTACGACTTTTTATACCCAACATATGCCAAGTACTGAAAGCGGCGTTTGGTCACATTTGTCTCAATCCCCCCTGCAGTTTTCAAAATATCCCAAACATCCCAATTTCGAGGCCTGAGTCATATTTTGGAGCCAAATTCTGGCTCTCTGCACGTATTCGCAGTTTGAAATTACGAATTTTTACACCCAACATATGCCAAGTACTGAAAGCGGCAGTGAGTGACCTTTTGCACAAACTCCCCTGCAGTTTTCAAAATATCCCAAATATCCCAATTTCCAGGCCTGAGCCATATTTTGCAGCCAAATTCTGGCTCCCAGCACGTATTTGCAGTTTGAAATTACGACTTTTTATACCCAACATATGCCAAGTCCTTAAAGCGGCAGTGAGGCACATTTTGCACAAACACCCCTGCAGTTTTCGAAAAAACCCAAATATCCCAATTTCGAGGCCTGAGCCATATTTCGAAGCAAAATTCTTGCTCTCTGCACGTATTCGCAGTTTGAAATTACGACTTTTTATACCCAACATATGCCAAGTACTGAAAGCGGCATTTTGTCACATTTGTCCCAAACCTCCCTGCAGTTTTCAAAATATCCCAAACATCCCAATATCGAGCCTGAGCCATATTTTGGAGCCAAATTCTGGCTCTCTGCACGTATTCGCAGTTTGAAATTACGACTTTTTTATACCCAACATATGCCAAGCACTGAAAGCGGCGTTTGGTCACATTTGTCTCAATCCCCCCTGCAGTTTTCAAAATATCCCAAACATCCCAATTTCGAGGCCTGAGTCATATTTTGGAGCCAAATTCTGGCTCTCTCCACGTATTCGCAGTTTGAAATTACGACTTTTTATTCCCAACATATGCCAAGTAATGAAAGCGGCAGTGAGTCACATTTTGAACAAACTCCCTTGCAGTTTTCAAAATATCCCAAACATCTCAATTTCAAAGCCTGAGACATATTTTGGAGCCAAATTCTGGCTCTCTGCACGTATTCGCAGTTTGAAATTACGATTTTTTTTATACCCAACATATGCCAAGTACTGAAAGCGGCGTTTGGTCACAATTGTCTCAATCCCCCCTGCAGTTTTTAAAATATCCAAAACATCCCAATTTCGAGGCCTGAGCAATATTTTGGAGCCAAATTCTGGCTCTCTGCACGTATTCGCAGTTTGAAATTACGACTTTTTTATACCCAACATATGCCAAGTACTGAAAGCGGCGTTTGGTCACATTTGTCTCAATCCCCCCTGCAGTTTTCAAAATATCCCAAACATCCCAATTTCGAGGCCTGAGCAATATTTTAGATCCAAACTCTGGCGCTCTGCACGTATTCACAGTTTGAAATTACGATTTTTTATACCCAACATATTCCAAGTACTGAAAGCGGCGTTTGGTCACATTTATCCCAAACCTCCCTGCAGTTTTCAAAATATCCCAAACATCCCAATTTCGAGGCCTGAGCCATATTTTGGAGCCAAATTTTGGCTCTATGCACGTATTCGCAGATTTAAATTACGACTTTTTATACCCAACATATGCCAAGTCGTGAAAGCGGCAGTGAGTCACATTTTGCACAAACTCCCTTGCAGTTTTCGAAATATCCCAAATATCCCAATTTCGAGGCCTGAGCCATATTTTGGAGCCAAATTCTGGCTCTCTGCACATATTTGCAGTTTGAAATTCCATTTTTTTTACCCAACATATGCCAAGTACAGATGGCGGCAGTAAGTCACATTTTGCACAAACTCCCTTGCAGTTTTCGAAATATCCCAAATATCCCAATTTCGAGGCCTGAGCCATATTTTGGAGCCAAATTCTGGCTTTCTGCATGTATTCGCAGTTTGAAATTACGACTTTATATACCCAACATATGCCAAGTACTGAGAGCGGAGGGCGGTCACATTCGTCCCAAACCTCCCTGCAGTTTTCAAAATATCCCAAACATCCCAATTTCGAGGCCAGAGCCATATTTTGGAGGCAAGTTCTGGCTCTCTGCACATATTTGCAGTTTGAAATTCCATTTTTTTTACCCAACATATGCCAAGTACAGATGGCGGCAGTAAGTCACATTTTACACAAACTCCCCTGCAGTTTTCGAAATATCCCAAATATCCCAATTTCGAGACCTGAGCCATATTTTGAAGCCAAATTCTTGCTCTCTGCACGTATTCGCAGTTTGAAATTACGACTTTTTTATACCCAACATATGCCAAGTACTGAAAGCAGCGTTAGGTCACATTTCTCTCAATCCTTCCTGCAGTTTTCAAAATATCCCAAACATCCAATTTCTAGGCCTGAGCCATATTTTAGAGCCAAATTTTGGCTCTCTGCACGTATTCGCAGTTTGAAATTACGACTTTTTATACCCAACATATGCCAAGTCCTTAAAGCGGCAGTGAGGCACATTTGGCACAAACTCCCCTGCAGATTTGGAAATATCCCAAATATCCCCATTTCGAGGCCTGAGCCATATTTTGCAGCCAAATTCTGGCTCCCTGCACGTATTCGCAGTTTGAAAATACGACTTCTTTATACCCAACATATGCGAAGTACTGAAAGCGGCATTTTGTCACATTTGTCCCAAACCTCACAGCAGTTTTCAAAATATCCTAAACATCCCAATATCGAAGCCAGAGCCATATTTTGGAGCCAAATTCTGGCTCTCTGCGCGTATTCGCAGTTTGAAATTACGACTTTATATACCCAACATATACCAAGTACTGAAAGCGGCGTTTGGTCACATTTGTCCCAAACCTCCCTGCAGTTTTCAAAATATCCAAAACATCCCAATTTTGAGACCTGTGTCATATTTTGGAGCCAAATTTTGACTCTATGCACGTATTCGCAGATTGAAATTACGACTTTTTATACCCAACATATGCCAAGTCCTGAAAGAGGCAGTGAGTCACATTTTGCACAAACTCCCCTGCAGTTTCCGAAATATCCCAAATATCCCAATTTCGATGCCTGAGCCATATTTTGGAGTCAAATTCTCGCTCTCTGCACGTATTCGCAGTTTGAAATTACGAATTTTATACCCAACATATGCCAAGTACTGAAAGCGGCGTTTGGTCACATTTGTCTCAATCCCCCCTGCCGGTTTCAAAATATCCCATACATCCCAATTTCAAGGCCTGAGCCATATTTTGGAGGCAAATTTTGCCTCTCGCGCACGTATTCGCAGTTTGAAATTCCATTTTTTTTTTTACCCAACATATGCCAAGTACTGAAAGGGGCAGTGAGTCACATTTTGCACAAACTCCCTTGCAGATATAAAAATATCCCAAATATCCCAATTTCGAGGCCTGAGCCATATTTTGGAGCCAAATTCTGGCTCTCTGCACGTATTCGCAGTTTGAAATTACGACTTTTTATACCCAACATATGCCAAGTACTGAAAGCGGCAGTGAGTCAAATTTTGCAAAAACTCCCCTGCAGTTTTTCGAAATATCTCAAATATCCCAATTTCGAGGCCTGAGCCATATTTTGAAGCCAAATTCTTGCTCTCTGCATGTATTCGCAGTTTGAAATTACGACTTTTTTATACCCAACATATGCCATTTACTGAAAGCGGCGTTTATTCACATTTGTCTCAATCCCCCCTGCAGTTTTCAAAATATCCCAAATATCCCAATTTCGAGGCCTGAGCCATATTTTGGAGCCAAATTCTCGCTCTCTGCACGTATTCGCAGTTTGATATTACGACTATTTATACCCAACATATGCCAAGTACTGAAAGCGGCAGTGAGTCACATTTTGAACAAACTCCCCTGCAGTTTTCAAAATATCCCAAATACCCCAATTTCGAGGCCTGAGCCATATTTTGGAGCCAAATTCTGGCTCTCTGCACGTATTCGCAGTTTGAAATTACGAATTTTTACACCCAACATATGCCAAGTACTGAAAGCGGCAGTGAGTGACTTTTTGCACAAACTCCCCTGCAGTTTTCAAAATATCCCAAATATCCCAATTTCCAGGCCTGAGCCATATTTTGCAGCCAAATTCTGGCTCCCTGCCACGTATTCCCAGTTTGAAATTACGACTTTTTATACCCAACATATGCCAAGTCCATAAAGCGGCAGTGAGGCACATTTTGCACAAACTCCCCTGCAGTTTTCGAAATAACCCAAATATCCCAATTTCGAGGCCTGAGACATATTTCGAAGCCAAATTCTTGCTCTCTGCACGTATTCGCAGTTTGAAATTACGACTTTTTATACCCAACATATGCCAAGTAAAGAAAGCGGCATTTGTCACATTTGTCCCAAACCTCCCTGCAGTTTTCAAAATATCCCAAACATCCCAATATCGAGGCCTGAGCCATATTTTGGAGCCAAATTCTGGCTCTCTGCACGTATTTGCAGTTTGAAATTACGACTTTTTATACCCAACAAATGCCAAGCACTGAAAGCGGCGTTTGGTCACATTTGTCTCAATCCCCCCTGCAGTTTTCAAAATATCCCAAACATCCCAATTTCGAGGCCTGAGCTATATTTTGGAGCCAAATTCTGGCTCCCTGCATGTATTCGCAGATTGAAATTACGACTTTTTATACCCAACATATGCCAAGTCCTGAAAGAGGCAGTGAGTCACATTTTGCACAAACTCCCCTGCAGTTTTCAAAATATCCCAAATATCCTAATTTCGAGGCCAGAGCCATATTTTGGAGTCAAATTCTCGCTCTCTGCACGTATTCGCAGTTTGAAATTACGAATGTTATACCCAACATATGCCAAGTACTGAAAGCGGCGTTGGTCACATTGTCTCAATCCCCCCTGCAGTTTTCAAAAAATCCCATACATCCCAATTTTAAGGCCTGAGCCATATTTTGGAGGCAAATTCTGCCTCTCGCGCACGTATTCGCAGTTCGAAATTCCATTTTTTTTTTACCCAACATATGCCAAGTACTGAAAGCGGCAGTGAGTCACATTTTGCACAAACTCCCCTGCAGTTTTCGAAATATCTCAAATATCCCAATTTCGAGGCCTGAGCCATATTTTGAAGCCAAATTCTTGCTCTCTGCATGTATTCGCAGTTTGAAATTACGACTTTTTTATACCCAACATATGCCATTTACTGAAAGCGGCGTTTATTCACATTTGTCTCAATCCCCCCTGCAGTTTTCAAATATCCCAAAACATCCCAATTTCGAGGCCTGAGTCATATTTTGGAGCCAAATTCTCGCTCTCTGCACGTATTCGCAGTTTGATATTACGACTATTTATACCCAACATATGCAAGTACTGAAAGCGGCAGTGAGTCACATTTTGAACAAACTCCCCTGCAGTTTTCAAAATATCCAAATACCCCAATTTCGAGGCCTGAGCCATATTTTGGAGCCAAATTCTGGCTCTCTGCACGTATTCGCAGTTTGAAATTACGAATTTTTACACCCAACATATGCCAAGTACTGAAAGCGGCAGTGAGTGACTTTTTGCACAAACTCCCCTGCAGTTTTCAAAATATCCCAAATATCCCAATTTCCAGGCCTGAGCCATATTTTGCAGCCAAATTCTGGCTCCCTGCACGTATTCCCAGTTTGAAATTACGACTTTTTATACCCAACATATGCCAAGTCCATAAAGCGGCAGTGAGGCACATTTTGCACAAACTCCCCTGCAGTTTCGAAATAACCCAAATATCCCAATTTCGAGGCCTGAGACATATTTCGAAGCCAAATTCTTGCTCTCTGCACGTATTCGCAGTTTGAAATTACGACTTTTTATACCCAACATATGCCAAGTAAAGAAAGCGGCATTTGTCACATTTGTCCCAACCTCCCTGCAGTTTTCAAAATATCCCAAACATCCCAATATCGAGGCCTGAGCCATATTTTGGAGCCAAATTCTGGCTCTCTGCACGTATTTGCAGTTTGAAATTACGACTTTTTTATACCCAACAAATGCCAAGCACTGAAAGCGGCGTTTGGTCACATTTGTCTCAATCCCCCCTGCAGTTTTCAAAATATCCCAAACATCCCAATTTCGAGGCCTGAGCTATATTTTGGAGCCAAATTCTGGCTCCCTGCATGTATTCGCAGATTGAAATTACGACTTTTTATACCCAACATATGCCAAGTCCTGAAAGAGGCAGTGAGTCACATTTTGCACAAACTCCCCTGCAGTTTTCAAATATCCCAAATATCCTAATTTCGAGGCCAGAGCCATATTTTGGAGTCAAATTCTCGCTCTCTGCACGTATTCGCAGTTTGAAATTACGAATGTTATACCCAACATATGCCAAGTACTGAAAGCCGGCGTTTGGTCACATTTGTCTCAATCCCCCCTGCAGTTTTCAAAAAATCCCATACATCCCAATTTTAAGGCCTGAGCCATATTTTGGAGGCAAATTCTGCCTCTCGCGCACGTATTCGCAGTTCGAAATTCCATTTTTTTTTTACCCAACATATGCCAAGTACTGAAAGCGGCAGTGAGTCACATTTTGCACAAACTCCCTTGCAGTTTCAAAATATCCCAAATATCCCAATTTCGAGGCCTGAGCCATATTTTGGAGCCAAATTCTGGCTCTCTGCACGTATTCGCAGTTTAAAATTACGACTTTTTATACCCAACATATGCCAAGTACTGAAAGCGGCAGTGAGTGACATTTTGCAAAAACTCCCCTGCAGTGTTCAAAATATTCCAAATATCCCAATTTCGAGGCCTGAGCCAGTATTTTGCAGCAAAATTCTGGCTCCCTGCACGTATTCGCAGTTTGAAAATACGACTTTTTTATACCCAACATATGCGAAGTACTGAAAGCGGCGTTTTGTCACATTTGTCCCAAACCTCCCTGCAGTTTTCAAAATATCCCAAACATCCCAATATCGAGGCCAGAGCCATACTTTGGAGCCAAATTCTTGCTCTCTGCACGTATTCGCAGTGTGAAATTACGACTTTATATACCCAACATATGCCAAATACTGAAAGCGGGGGTTATCTTGAGGTTATCTTGAGATGATTTCGGGGCTTTTAGTGTCCCCGCGGCCTGGTCCTCGAGCAGGTCTCCACCCCCAGGAAGCAGCCCGTGACAGCTGACTAACTCCCAGGGACCTATATACTGCTAGGTAACAGGGGCATTCAGGGTGAAAGAAACTTTGCCCATTTGTTTCTGCCTCGTGCGGGAATCGAACCCGCGCCACAGAATTACGAGTCCTGCGCGCTATCCACCTGTCTACAAGGCTCCCCTCATAGGGGGGGCGGTCACATTCGTCCCATAACCTCCCTGCAGTTTTCAAAATATCCCAAATATCCCAATTTCGAGGCCTGAGCCATATTTTGGAGCCAAATTCTGGCTCTCTGCACGTATTCACAGTTTGAAATTACGACTTTTTATACCCAAACATATGCCAAGTACTGAAAGCGGCAGTGAGTCAAATTTTGCAAAAACTCCCATGCAGTTTTCGAAATATCTCAAATATCCCAATTTCGAGGCCTGAGCCATATTTTGAAGCCAAATTCTTGCTCTCTGCACGTATTCGCAGTTTGAAATTACGACTTTTTTATACCCAACATATGCCAAGTACTGAAGCGGCGTTTGGTCACATTTGTCTCAATCCCCTCTGCAATTTTCAAAATATCCCAAACATCCCAATTTCGAGGCCTGAGTCATATTTTGGAGCCAAATTCTGGCTCTCTGCACGTATTCGCAGTTTGATATTACGACTTTTTATACCCAACATATGCCAAGTTCTGAAAGCGGCAGTGAGTCACATTTTGAACAAACTCCCCTGCAGTTTTCAAAATATCCCAAATATCCCAATTTCCAGGCCTGAGCCATATTTTGCAGCCAAATTCTGGCTCCCTGCACGTATTTTGCAGTTTGAAATTACGACTTTTTATACCCAACATATGCCAAGTCCTTAAAGCGGCATTTTGTCTCATTTGTCCCAAACCTCCCTGCAGTTTTCAAAATATCCCAAACATCCCAATATCAAGGCCTGAGCCTATTTTGGAGCCAAATTCTGGCTCTCTGCACGTATTCGCAGTTTGAAATTACGAATTTTTTATACCCAACATATGCCAAGCACTGAAAGCGGCGTTTGGTCACATTTGTCTCAATCCCCCCTGCAGTTTTCAAAATATCCCAAACATCCCAATTTCGAGGCCCGAGTCATATTTTGGAGCCAAATTCTGGCTCTCTGCACGTATTCGCAGTTTGAAATTACGACTTTTTATACCCAACATATGCCAAGTACTGAAAGTGGCAGTGAGTCACATTTTGAACAAACTCCCTTGCAGTTTTCAAATATCCCAAACATCCAATTTCAAGGCCTGAGACATATTTTGGAGCCAAATTCTGGCTCTCTGCACGTATTCGCAGTTTGAAATTACGATTTTTTATACCCAACATATGCCAAGTACTGAAAGCGGCGTTTGGTCACATTTGTCCCAAACCTCCCTGCAGTTTTCAAAATATCCCAAACATCCAATTTCGAGGCCTGAGCAATATTTTGGAGCCAAATTCTCGCTCTCTGCACGTATTCGCAATTTTAAATTACGACTTTCTTATACCCAACATATGCCAAGTACAGAAAGCGGCGTTTGGTCACATTTGTCTCAATCCCCCCTGCAGTTTTCAAAATATCCCAAACAACCCAATTTCGAGGCCTGAGCTATATTTTGGATCCAAATTCTGGCGCTCTGTACGTATTCACAGTTTGAAATTACGATTTTTTTATACCCAACATATTCCAAGTACTGAAAGCGGCGTTTGGTCACATTTATCCCAAACCTCCCTGCAGTTTTCAAAATATCCCAAACATCCCAATTTCGAGGCCCGAGCCATATTTTGGAGCCAAATTTTGGCTCTATGCACGTATTCGCAGATTTAAATTACGACTTTTTTATACCCAACATATGCCAAGTACAGAAAGCGGCGTTTGGTCACATTTGTCTCAATCCCCCCTGCAGTTTTCAAAATATCCCAAACAACCCATTTCGAGGCCTGAGCTATATTTTGGATCCAAATTCTGGCGCTCTGCACGTATTCACAGTTTGAAATTACGACCTTTATATACCCAACATATGCCAAGTACTGAAAGCGGAGGGCGGTCACATTCGTCCCAAACCTCCCTGCAGTTTTCAAAATATCCACAACATCCCAATTTCGAGGCCTGAGCCATATTTTGGAGGCAAGTTCTGGCTCTCTGCACATATTTGCAGTTTGAAATTCCATTTTTTTTTTACCCAACATATGCCAAGTACAGATGGCGGCAGTAAGTCACATTTTGCACAAACTCCCCTGCAGTTTTCGAAATATCCCAAATATCCCAATTTCGAGACCTAGAGCCATATTTTGAAGCTAAAATTCTTGCTCTCTGCACGTATTCGCAGTTTGAAATTACGGACTTTTTTATACCCAACATATGCCAAGTACTGAAAGCAGCGTTTGGTCACATTTCTCTCCAATCCTTCCTGCAGTTTTCAAAATATCCCAAACATCCAATTTCTAGGCCTGAGCCATATTTTAGAGCCAAATTCTGGCTCTCTGCACGTATTCGCAGTTTGAAATTACGACTTTTTATACCCAACATATGCCAAGTACTGAAAGCGGCAGTGAGTCACATTTTGCACAAACTCCCCTGCAGTGTTCAAAATATCCCGAATATCCCAATTTCGAGGCCTGAAGCCATATTTTGGAGCCAAATTCTGGCTCTCTGCACGTATTCGCAGTTTGAAATTACGACTTTTTTATACCCAACATATGCCAAGTACTGAAAGCGGCAGTGAGTGACATTTTGAACAAACTCCCCTGCAGTTTTCAAAATATCCCAAATATCCCAATTTCGAGGCCTGAGCCATATTTTGCAGCCAATTCTGGCTCCCTGCACGTATTCGCAGTTTGAAATTACGACTTTTTATACCCAACATATGCCAAGTCCTTAAAGCGGCAGTTAGGCACATTTTGCACAAACTCCCCTGCAGTTTTTGAAATATCCCAAATATCCCAATTCGAGGCCTGAGCCATATTTTGCAGCCAAATTCTGGCTCCCTGCACGTATTCGCAGTTTGAAAATACGACTGCTTTATACCCAACATATGCGAAGTACTGAAGCTTCATTTTGTCACATTTGTCCCAAACCTCACAGCAGTTTTCAAAATATCCCAAACATCCCAATATCGAGGCCAGAGCCATATTTTGGAGCCAAATTCTGGCTCTCTGCACGTAATCGCAGTTTGAAATTACGACTTTATATACCCAACATATACCAAGTACTGAAAGCGGCATTTTGTCACATTTGTCCCAAACCTCACAGCAGTTTTCAAAATATCCCAAACATCCCAATATCGAGGCCAGAGCCATATTTTGGAGCCAAATTCTGGCTCTCTGCACGAATTCGCAGATTGAAATTATGACTTTTTATACCCAACATATGCCAAGTCCTGAAGGAGGCAGTGAGTCATATTTTGCACAAACTCCCCTGCAGTTTCCGAAATATCCCAAATATCCCAATTTCGAGGCCTGAGCCATATTTTGGAGTCAAATTCTCGCTCTCTGCACGTATTCGCAGTTTGAAATTACGAATTTTATACCCAACATATGCCAAGTACTGAAAGCGGCGTTTGGTCACATTTGTCTCAATCCCCCCTGCAGGTTTCAAAATATCCCATACATCCCAATTTCGAGGCCTGAGCCATATTTTGGAGGCAAATTTTGCCTCTCGCGCACGTATTCGCAGTTTGAAAATCCATTTTTTTTTTACCCAACATATGCCAAGTACTGAAAGCGGCAGTGAGTCACATTTTGCACAAACTCCCTTGCAGTTTTCAAAATATCCCAAATATCCCAATTTCGAGGCCTGAGCCATATTTTAGAGCCAAATTCTGGCTCTCTGCACGTATTCGCAGTTTGAAATTACGACTTTTTATACCCAACATATGCCAAGTACTGAAAGCGGCAGTGAGTGACATTTTGCACAAACTCCCCTGCAGTGTTCAAAATATTCCAAATATCCCAATTTCGAGGCCTGAGCCATATTTTGGAGCCAAATTCTAACTCTCTGCACGTATTCGCAGTTTGAAAATACGACTGCTTTATACCCAACATATGCGAAGTACTGAAAGCTTCATTTTGTCACATTTGTCCCAAACCTCACAGCAGTTTTCAAAATATCCCAAACATCCCAATATCGAGGCCAGAGCCATATTTTGGAGCCAAATTCTGGCTCTCTGCACGTATTCGCAGATTGAAATTATGACTTTTTATACCCAACATATGCCAAGTCCTTAAAGCGGCAGTTAGGCACATTTTGCACAAACTCCCCTGCAGTTTTCGAAATAACCCAAATATCCCAATTTCGAGGCCTGAGACATATTTCGAAGCCAAATTCTTGCTCTCTGCACGTATTCGCAGTTTGAAATTACGACTTTTTATACCCAACATATGCCAAGTTCAGAAAGCGGCATTTGTCACATTTGTCCCAAACCTCCCTGCGGTTTTCAAAATATCCCAAACATCCCAATATCGAGGCCTGAGCCATATTTTGGAGCCAAATTCTGGCTCTCTGCACGTATTTGCAGTTTGAAATTACCACTTTTTTATACCCAACAAATGCCAAGCACTGAAAGCGGCGTTTGGTCACATTTGTCTCAATCCCCCCTGCAGTTTTCAAAATATCCCAAACATCCCAATTTCGAGGCCTGAGTCATATTTTGGAGCCAAATTCTGGCTCTCTGCATGTATTCGCAGATTGAAATTACGACTTTTTATACCCAACATATGCCAAGTCCTGAAAGAGGCAGTGAGTCACATTTTGCACAAACTCCCCTGCAGTTTTCAAAATATCCCAAATATCCCAATTTCGAGGCCAGAGCCATATTTTGGAGTCAAATTCTCGCTCTCTGCACGTATTCGCTGTTTGAAATTACGAATGTTATACCCAACATATGCCAAGTACTGAAAGCGGCGTTTGGTCACATTTGTCTCAATCCCCCCTGCAGTTTTCAAAAAATCCCATACATCCCAATTTCAAGGCCTGAGCCATATTTTGGAGGCAAATTCTGCCTCTCGCGCACGTATTCGCAGTTCGAAATTCCATTTTTTTTTTACCCAACATATGCCAAGTACTGAAAGCGGCAGTGAGTCACATTTTGCACAAACTCCCTTGCAGTTTTCAAAATATCCCAAATATCCCAATTTCGAGGCCTGAGCCATATTTTGGAGCCATATTCTGGCTCTCTGCACGTATTCGCAGTTTAAAATTACGAGTTTTATACCCAACATATGCCAAGTACTGAAAGCGGCAGTGAGTGACATTTTGCAAAAACTCCTCTGCAGTGTTCAAAATATTCCAAATATCCCAATTTCGAGGCCTGAGCCATATTTTGCAGCAAAATTCTGGCTCCCTGCACGTATTCGCAGTTTGAAAATACGACTTTTTTATACCCAACATATGCGAAGTACTGAAAGCGGCGTTTTGTCACATTTGTCCCAAACCTCCCTGCAGTTTTCAAAATATCCCAAACATCCCAATATCGAGCCCAGAGCCATACTTTGGAGCCAAATTCTTGCTCTCTGCACGTATTCGCAGTGTGAAATTACGACTTTATATACCCAACATATGCCAAATACTGAAAGCGGGGGTTATCTTGAGGTTATCTTGAGATGATTTCGGGGCTTTTAGTGTCCCCGCGGCCTGGTCCTCGACCAGGTCTCCACCCCCAGGAAGCAGCCCGTGACAGCTGACTAACTCCCAGGGACCTATATACTGCTAGGTAACAGGGGCATTCAGGGTGAAAGAAACTTTGCCCATTTGTTTCTGCCTCGTGCGGGAATCGAACCCGCGCCACAGAATTACGAGTCCTGCGCGCTATCCACCTGTCTACAAGGCTCCCCTCATAGGGGGGCGGTCACATTCGTCCCATACCTCCCTGCAGTTTTCAAAATATCCCAAACATCCCAATTTCGAGGCCTGAGTCATATTTTGGAGCCAAATTCTGGCTCTCTGCACGTATTCGCAGTTTGATATTACGACTTTTTATACCCAACATATGCCAAGTTCTGAAAGCGGCAGTGAGTCACATTTTGAACAAACTCCCCTGCAGTTTTCAAAATATCCCAAATATCCCAATTTCCAGGCCAGAGCCATATTTTGCAGCCAAATTCTGGCTCCCTGCACGTATTTGCAGTTTGAAATTACGACTTTTTATACCCAACATATGCCAAGTCCTTAAAGCGGCAGTGAGGCAAATTTTGCACAAACTCCCCTGCAGTTTTCGAAAAAACCCAAATATCCCAATTTCGAGGCCTGAGCCATATTTCGAAGCCAAATTCTTGCTCTCTGCAAGTATTCGTAATTTGAAATTACGACTTTTTATACTCAACATATGCCAAGTACTGAAAGCGGCATTTTGTCTCATTTGTCCCAAACCTCCCTGCAGTTTTCAAAATATCCCAAACATCCCAATATCAAGGCCTGAGCCATATTTTGGAGCCAAATTCTGGCTCTCTGCACGTATTCGCAGTTTGAAATTACGACTTTTTTATACCCAACATATGCCAAGCACTGAAAGCGGCGTTTGGTCACATTTGTCTCAATCCCCCCTGCAGTTTTCAAAATATCCCAAACATCCCAATTTCGAGGCCCGAGTCATATTTTGGAGCCAAATTCTGGCTCTCTGCACGTATTCGCAGTTTGAAATTACGACTTTTTATACCCAACATATATGCCAAGTACTGAAAGTGGCAGTGAGTCACATTTTGAACAAACTCCCTTGCAGTTTTCAAAATATCCCAAACATCCCAATTTCAAGGCCTGAGACATATTTTGGAGCCAAATTCTGGCTCTCTGCACGTATTCGCAGTTTGAAATTACGATTTTTTTATACCCAACATATGCCAAGTACTGAAAGCGGCGTTTGGTCACATTTGTCTCAATCCCCCTGCAGTTTTCAAAATATCCAAAACATCCCAATTTCGAGGCCTGAGCTATATTTTGGATCCAAATTCTGGCGCTCTGCACGTATTCACAGTTTGAAATTACGATTTTTTATACCCAACATATTCCAAGTACTGAAAGCGGCGTTTGGTCACATTTATCCCAAACCTCCCTGCAGTTTTCAAAATATCCCAAACATCCCAATTTCGAGGCCCGAGCCATATTTTGGAGCCAAATTTTGGCTCTATGCACGTATTCGCAGATTTAAATTACGACTTTTTTATACCCAACATATGCCAAGTACAGAAAGCGGCGTTTGGTCACATTTGTCTCAATCCCCCCTGCAGTTTTCAAAATATCCCAAACAACCCAATTTCGAGGCCTGAGCTATATTTTGGATCCAAATTCTGGCGCTCTGCACGTATTCACAGTTTGAAATTACGACTTTATATACCCAACATATGCCAAGTACTGAAAGCGGAGGGCGGTCACATTCGTCCCAAACCTCCCTGCAGTTTTCAAAATATCCCAAACATCCCAATTTCGAGGCCTGAGCCATATTTTGGAGGCAAGTTCTGGCTCTCTGCACATATTTGCAGTTTGAAATACCATTTTTTTTTACCCAACATATGCCAAGTACAGATGGCGGCAGTAAGTCACATTTTGCACAAACTCCCCTGCAGTTTTCGAAATATCCCAAATATCCCAATTTCGAGACCTGAGCCATATTTTGAAGCTAAATTCTTGCTCTCTGCACGTATTCGCAGTTTGAAATTACGACTTTTTTATACCCAACATATGTCAAGTACTGAAAGCAGCGTTTGGTCACATTTCTCTCAATCCTTCCTGCAGTTTTCAAAATATCCCAAACATCCCAATTTCTAGGCCTGAGCCATATTTTAGAGCCAAATTCTGGCTCTCTGCACGTATTCGCAGTTTGAAATTACGACTTTTTATACCCAACATATGCCAAGTACTGAAAGCGGCAGTGAGTCACATTTTGCACAAACTCCCCTGCAGTGTTCAAAATATCCCGAATATCCCAATTTCGAGGCCTGAGCCATATTTTGGAGCCAAATTCTGGCTCTCTGCACGTATTCGCAGTTTGAAATTACGACTTTTTTATACCCAACATATGCCAAGTACTGAAAGCGGCAGTGAGTGACATTTTGAACAAACTCCCCTGCAGTTTTCAAAATATCCCAAATATCCCAATTTCGAGACCTGAGCCATATTTTGAAGCTAAATTCTTGCTCTCTGCACGTATTCGCAGTTTGAAATTACGACTTTTTTATACCCAACATATGTCAAGTACTGAAAGCAGCGTTTGGTCACATTTCTCTCAATCCTTCCTGCAGTTTTCAAATATCCCAAACATCCCAATTTCTAGGCCTGAGCCATATTTTAGAGCCAAATTCTGGCTCTCTGCACGTATTCGCAGTTTGAAATTACGACTTTTTATACCCAACATATGCCAAGTACTGAAAGCGGCAGTGAGTCACATTTTGCACAAACTCCCCTGCAGTGTTCAAAATATCCCGAATATCCCAATTTCGAGGCCTGAGCCATATTTTGGAGCCAAATTCTGGCTCTCTGCACGTATTCGCAGTTTGAAATTACGACTTTTTTATACCCAACATATGCCAAGTACTGAAAGCGGCTGTGAGTGACATTTTGAACAAACTCCCCTGCAGTTTCAAAATATCCAAATATCCCAATTTCGAGGCCTGAGCCATATTTTGCAGCCAAATTCTGGCTTCCTGCACGTATTCGCAGTTTGAAATTACGACTTTTTATACCCAACATATGCCAAGTCCTTAAAGCGGCAGTTAGGCACATTTTGCACA